>NC_083589.1:30143334-30380834 GCF_027579695.1 Neoarius graeffei | reverse complement strand
GTGTGAAATCCTGAGTCGGAGTCTCCTGTGTGTGTGTGTGTGTGTGTGTGTGTGTGTGTGTGTGTGTGTGTGAAATCCTGAGTCGGAGTCTCCTGTGTGTGTGTGAGAAATCCTGAGTCGGAGTCTCCTGTGTGTGTGTGTGTGTGTGTGTGAAATCCTGAGTCGGAGTCTCCTCTGTGTGTGTGTGTGTGTGTGAGAAATCCTGAGTCGGAGTCTCCTCTGTGTGTGTGTGTGTGTGTGTGTGTGTGTGTGTGTGTGTGTGTGTGTGTGTGTGTGAAATCCTGAGTCAGAGTCTCCTGTGTGTGTGTGTGTGTGTGTGTGTGTGTGTGTGTGTGTGTGTGTGTGTGTGTGTGAAATCCTGAGTCGGAGTCTCCTGTGTGTGTGTGTGTGTGTGTGTGAAATCCTGAGTCGGAGTCTCCTGTGTGTGTGTGTGTGTGTGTGTGTGTGTGTGTGTGTGTGTGTGTGTGTGAAATCCTGAGTCGGAGTCTCCTCTGTGTGTGTGTGTGTGTGTGTGTGTGTGTGTGTGTGAAATCCTGAGTCGGAGTCTCCTGTGTGTGTGTGTGTGTGTGTGTGTGTGTGTGTGTGTGTGTGTGTGTGTGAAATCCTGAGTCGGAGTCTCCTCTGTGTGTGTGTGTGTGTGTGTGTGTGTGTGTGTGTGTGTGTGTGAAATCCTGAGTCGGAGTCTCCTCTGTGTGTGTGTGTGTGTGTGTGTGTGTGAAATCCTGAGTCGGAGTCTCCTGTGTGTGTGTGTGTGTGTGTGTGTGTGTGTGTGTGTGTGTGAAATCCTGAGTTGGAGTCTCCTCTGTGTGTGTGTGTGTGTGTGTGTGTGTGTGTGTAATCCTGAGTCGGAGTCTCCTGTGTGTGTGTGTGTGTGTGTGTGTGTGTGTGTGTGTGTGTGTGTGTGTGTGTGAAATCCTGAGTCGGAGTCTCCTGTGTGTGTGTGTGTGTGTGTGTGTGTGTGTGTGTGAAATCCTGAGTCGGAGTCTCCTGTGTGTGTGTGAGAAATCCTGAGTCGGAGTCTCCTGTGTGTGTGTGTGTGTGTGTGTGTGTGTGAAATCCTGAGTCGGAGTCTCCTGTGTGTGTGCGTGTGTGTGTGTGTGAAATCCTGAGTCGGAGTCTCCTGTGTGTGTGTGTGTGTGTGTGTGTGTGTGTGAAATCCTGAGTCGGAGTCTCCTGTGTGTGTGTGTGTGTGTGTGTGTGTGTGTGTGTGTGTGAAATCCTGAGTCGGAGTCTCCTCTGTGTGTGTGTGTGTGTGTGTGTGTGTGTGTGTGTGTGTGTGAAATCCTGAGTCGGAGTCTCCTGTGTGTGTGTGTGTGTGTGTGTGAAATCCTGAGTCGGAGTCTCCTGTGTGTGTGTGTGTGTGTGTGTGTGTGTGTGTGAAATCCTGAGTCGGAGTCTCCTGTGTGTGTGTGAGAAATCCTGAGTCGGAGTCTCCTGTGTGTGTGTGTGTGTGTGAAATCCTGAGTCGGAGTCTCCTCTGTGTGTGTGTGTGTGTGTGTGTGTGAAATCCTGAGTCGGAGTCTCCTGTGTGTGTGCGTGTGTGTGTGTGTGAAATCCTGAGTCGGAGTCTCCTGTGTGTGTGTGTGTGTGTGTGTGTGTGTGTGTGTGAAATCCTGAGTCGGAGTCTCCTGTGTGTGTGTGTGTGTGTGTGTGTGTGTGTGTGTGAGAAATCCTGAGTCGGAGTCTCCTGTGTGTGTGTGTGTGTGTGTGTGTGTGTGTGCAATCCTGAGTCGGAGTCTCCTGTGTGTGTGTGTGTGTGTGTGTGTGTGTGAAATCCTGAGTCGGAGTCTCCTGTGTGTGTGTGTGTGTGTGTGTGTGTGTGTGAAATCCTGAGTCGGAGTCTCCTGTGTGTGTGTGTGTGTGTGTGTGTGTGTGTGTGTGTGAAATCCTGAGTCGGAGTCTCCTGTGTGTGTGTGTGTGTGTGTGTGTGAAATCCTGAGTCGGAGTCTCCTCTGTGTGTGTGTGTGTGTGTGTGTGTGTGTGTGTGTGTGTGTGTGTGTGTGAAATCCTGAGTCGGAGTCTCCTCTGTGTGTGTGTGTGTGTGTGTGTGTGTGTGTGTGTGTGTGTGAAATCCTGAGTCGGAGTCTCCTGTGTGTGTGTGTGTGTGTGTGTGTGTGTGTGTGTGTGTGTGTGTGTGTGTGTGTGTGAAATCCTGAGTCGGAGTCTCCTGTGTGTGTGTGTGTGTGTGTGTGTGTGTGTGTGTGTGTGTGAAATCCTGAGTCGGAGTCTCCTGTGTGTGTGTGAGAAATCCTGAGTCGGAGTCTCCTGTGTGTGTGTGTGTGTGTGTGTGAAATCCTGAGTCGGAGTCTCCTCTGTGTGTGTGTGTGTGTGTGTGTGTGTGTGTGTGTGTGTGTGTGTGAAATCCTGAGTCGGAGTCTCCTCTGTGTGTGTGTGTGTGTGTGTGTGTGTGTGTGTGTGAAATCCTGAGTCGGAGTCTCCTGTGTGTGTGTGTGTGTGAGAAATCCTGAGTCGGAGTCTCCTGTGTGTGTGTGTGTGTGTGTGTGTGTGTGTGTGTGTGTGTGTGTGAAATCCTGAGTCGGAGTCTCCTCTGTGTGTGTGTGTGTGTGTGTGTGTGTGTGAAATCCTGAGTCGGAGTCTCCTCTGTGTGTGTGTGTGTGTGTGTGTGTGTGTGTGTGTGTGTGTGAAATCCTGAGTCGGAGTCTCCTGTGTGTGTGTGTGTGTGTGTGTGTGTGTGTGTGTGTGTGTGTGTGAAATCCTGAGTCGGAGTCTCCTGTGTGTGTGTGTGTGTGTGTGTGTGTGTGTGTGTGTGTGAAATCCTGAGTCGGAGTCTCCTGTGTGTGTGTGTGTGTGTGTGTGTGTGTGTGTGTGTGAAATCCTGAGTCGGAGTCTCCTGTGTGTGTGTGTGTGTGAAATCCTGAGTCGGAGTCTCCTGTGTGTGTGTGTGTGTGTGTGTGTGTGTGTGTGTGTGTGTGTGTGTGTGAAATCCTGAGTCGGAGTCTCCTGTGTGTGTGTGTGTGTGTGAAATCCTGAGTCGGAGTCTCCTGTGTGTGTGTGTGTGTGTGTGTGTGTGTGTGTGTGTGTGTGTGTGTGAAATCCTGAGTCGGAGTCTCCTGTGTGTGTGTGTGTGTGTGTGTGTGTGTGTGTGTGTGTGTGTGTGTGTGTGAGAGAAATCCTGAGTCGGAGTCTCCTGTGTGTGTGTGTGTGTGTGTGTGTGTGAAATCCTGAGTCGGAGTCTCCTGTGTGTGTGTGTGTGTGTGTGTGTGTTAAATCCTGAGTCGGAGTCTCCTGTGTGTGTGTGTGTGTGTGTGTGTGTGTGTGTGTGTGAGAAATCCTGAGTCGGAGTCTCCTGTGTGTGTGTGTGTGTGTGTGTGTGTGTGTGTGTGTGTGTGTGTGTGTGTGAAATCCTGAGTCGGAGTCTCCTGTGTGTGTGTGTGTGTGTGTGTGTGTGTGTGTGAGAAATCCTGAGTCGGAGTCTCCTGTGTGTGTGTGTGTGTGTGTGTGTGTGTGAAATCCTGAGTCGGAGTCTCCTGTGTGTGTGTGTGTGTGTGTGTTAAATCCTGAGTCGGAGTCTCCTGTGTGTGTGTGTGTGTGTGTGTGTGTGTGTGTGTGTGTGAGAAATCCTGAGTCGGAGTCTCCTGTGTGTGTGTGTGTGTGTGTGTGTGTGAAATCCTGAGTCGGAGTCTCCTGTGTGTGTGTGTGTGTGTGTGTGTGTGTGTGAAATCCTGAGTCGGAGTCTCCTGTGTGTGTGTGTGTGTGTGTGTGTGTGTGTGTGTGTGTGAAATCCTGAGTCGGAGTCTCCTGTGTGTGTGTGAGAAATCCTGAGTCGGAGTCTCCTGTGTGTGTGTGTGTGTGTGTGTGAAATCCTGAGTCGGAGTCTCCTCTGTGTGTGTGTGTGTGTGTGTGTGTGTGTGTGTGTGTGAAATCCTGAGTCGGAGTCTCCTCTGTGTGTGTGTGTGTGTGTGTGTGTGTGTGTGTGTGTGTGTGAAATCCTGAGTCGGAGTCTCCTGTGTGTGTGTGTGTGTGAGAAATCCTGAGTCGGAGTCTCCTGTGTGTGTGTGTGTGTGTGTGTGTGTGAAATCCTGAGTCGGAGTCTCCTGTGTGTGTGTGTGTGTGTGTGTGTGTGTGTGTGTGTGTGTGTGTGTGTGTGTGAGAAATCCTGAGTCGGAGTCTCCTGTGTGTGTGTGTGTGTGTGTGTGTGAAATCCTGAGTCGGAGTCTCCTGTGTGTGTGTGTGTGTGTGTGTTAAATCCTGAGTCGGAGTCTCCTGTGTGTGTGTGTGTGTGTGTGTGTGTGTGTGTGTGTGTGTGTGTGTGAAATCCTGAGTCGGAGTCTCCTGTGTGTGTGTGTGTGTGTGTGTGTGTGTGTGTGTGTGTGTGTGTGAGAAATCCTGAGTCGGAGTCTCCTGTGTGTGTGTGTGTGTGTGTGTGTGTGTGTGTGTGTGTGTGAAATCCTGAGTCGGAGTCTCCTGTGTGTGTGTGTGTGTGTGTGTTAAATCCTGAGTCGGAGTCTCCTGTGTGTGTGTGTGTGTGTGTGTGTGTGTGTGTGTGTGTGAGAAATCCTGAGTCGGAGTCTCCTGTGTGTGTGTGTGTGTGTGTGTGTGTGTGTGTGTGTGTGTGAAATCCTGAGTCGGAGTCTCCTGTGTGTGTGTGTGTGTGTGTGTGTGTGTGTGTGTGTGTGTGTGAAATCCTGAGTCGGAGTCTCCTGTGTGTGTGTGTGTGTGTGTGTGTGTGTGTGTGTGTGTGTGTGTGTGAAATCCTGAGTCGGAGTCTCCTGTGTGTGTGTGTGTGTCTGTGTTAAATCCTGAGTCGGAGTCTCCTGTGTGTGTGTGTGTGTGTGTGTGTGTGTGTGAGAAATCCTGAGTCGGAGTCTCCTGTGTGTGTGTGTGTGTGTGTGTGTGTGTGTGTTAAATCCTGAGTCGGAGTCTCCTGTGTGTGTGTGTGTGTGTGTGTGTTAAATCCTGAGTCGGAGTCTCCTGTGTGTGTGTGTGTGTGTGTGTGTGTGTGTGTGTGAAATCCTGAGTCGGAGTCTCCTGTGTGTGTGTGTGTGTGTGTGTGTGTGTGTGTGTGTGTGTGTGTGTGTGTGTGTGTTAAATCCTGAGTCGGAGTCTCCTGTGTGTGTGTGTGTGTGTGTGAAATCCTGAGTCAGAGTCTCCTGTGTGTGTGTGTGTGTGTGTGTGTGTGTGTGTGTGTGTGTGTGTGTGAGTGTGTGTGTGTGTGTGAGTGTGTGTGTGTGTGTGTGTGTGTGAGTGAAATCCTGAGTCCAGGGATGAGAATGGGACATTTAAAAAAACTCTGAAATGCCTGGCCGGTCTAGGGGGCATTTGCCCAGTTCACAATCCCCCTTTCCCACATAATATATATGAATGAATGTTTTTAAATTTAATGACGATTTAAAACGTTTATAAACTAATATATATATTGTTGCAAGGATGGACGGCGGTGGAGCAGACAGAGCCGGAAAACTTCTTCCTCCAAAAATATATATATATTTTTTTCTATTTTCAAAACTTTTCTTAAAATAGTGCAAATCTTTACAGTGCGCCAACCAAAGGTTCAAATTGCCAAAAAGAAAACTATACAAACAAAATAAGAAAAACACAAAAATAAAGAGGCTTCAAGTCTGCCAGACTAAATCAAAAAGACCCTGAACAAAACTATTAGTCAGCCAAAACTCAGCACCGTCAAACAAGACGTTCCAACCACAACTGAGGCTCTGGAGCTACTGCAGAGCTTCCATACCCGCAGCCCCGCCCACAGCTGAGCCCAAATTGCAAAATTAATCAATCAACTAAATAATGACTTCCTAAATACAAAATAACAATTTAAAGAAACAAACACAAAATATACAAACATCCAAAATAATTTTCATTAACCAAAAACCCTTCAGTGCATAGTAAAATACATGTTTCCCCAACACCAGTAAAACACCCCCGTTAAAATAGTCCGTTCTACCAAACACCCGCGAAACCCCTCCATAACAAGCCAATGGTACAGCCCCTCGGTTTCTCACAACAAAGAGGAAGTATGTGGAGTTCGCGTGATGAGTTACTAAAAACTGTTTTGTGTTATAAAAATGCTAGAACTAAATAAACTTGACGTTAGAAATAACCGGTTTGTACGTGTGTTTCCTAGACCAGAGACAATGCTTAACAGATGGGAGATGAAAATGCTTAGAAATGTGTGATGTGTTTTACATATGAGTGGAGCCAAACAAATGTTACTAGAATCCCGGTAGGCCTTTCCCTGCACTCATAACAAATGTGTGGCAGCGGGGGTGTGGTCAAGCGTCGGTCTGTGACCGGAGGGCGGAGTCAGGGAAGGTACAGTGGGGCAAAAAAGTATTTAGTCAGTCACCAATTGTGCAAGTTCTCTCACTTAAAAAGATGAGAGAGGCCTGTAATTTTCATCATAGGTATACCTCAACCATGAGAGACAGAATGGGGGGAAAGAATCCAGAAAATCACATTGTCTGATTTTTAAAGAATTTATTTGCAAATTATGGTGGAAAATAAGTATTTGGTCAACAACAAAAGTTCATCTCAATACTTTGTTATATACCCTTTGCTGGCAATGACAGAGGTCAAACGTTTTCTGTAAGTCTTCACAAGGTTTTCACACACTGTTGCTGGTATTTTGGCCCATTCCTCCATGCAGATCTCCTCTAGAGCAGTGATGTTTTGGGGCTGTCGCTGGGCAACACGGACTTTCAACTCCCTCCACAGATTTTCTATGGGGTTGAGATCTGGAGACTGGCTAGGCCACTCCAGGACCTTGAAATGCTTCTTACGAAGCCACTCCTTCGTTGCCCGGGCGGTGTGTTTGGGATCGTTGTCATGCTGAAAGACCCAGCCACGTTTCATCTTCAATGCCCTTGCTGATGGAAGGAGGTTTTCACTCAAAATCTCATGATACATGGCCCCATTCATTCTTTCCTTGACACGGATCAGTCGTCCTGGTCCCTTTGCAGAAAAACAGCCCCACAGCATGATGTTTCCACCCCCATGCTTCACAGTAGATATGGTGTTCTTTGGATGCAACTCAGCATTCTTTCTCCTCCAAACACGACAAGTTGAGTTTTTACCAAAAAGTTCTATTTTGGTTTCATCTGACCATATGACATTCTCCCAGTCCTCTTCTGGATCATCCAAATGCTCTCTAGCAAACTTCAGACATGTGTTTTGTATGGTAGCCTTTGTTACTTTGGTCCCAGCTCTCTGCAGGTCATTCACTAGGTCCCCCCGTGTGGTTCTGGGATTTTTGCTCACCGTTCTTGTGATCATTTTGACCCCATGGCGTGAGATCGTGCGTGGAGCCCCAGATAGAGGGAAATTATCAGTGGTCTTGTATGTCTTCCATTTTCTAATAATTGCTCCCACAGTTGATTTCTTCACACCAAGCTGCTTACCTATTGCAGATTCAGTCTTCCCAGCCTGGTGCAGGTCTACAATTTTGTTTCTGGTGTCCTTTGACAGCTCTTTGGTCTTGGCCATAGTGGAGTTTGGAGTGTGACCGTTTGAGGTTGTGGACAGGTGTATTTTATACTGATAACGAGTTCAAACAGGTGCCATTAATACAGGTAACGAGTGGAGGACAGAGGAGCCTCTTAAAGAAGTTGTTACAGGTCTGTGAGAGCCAGAAATCTTGCTTGTTTGTAGGTGACCAAATACTTATTTTACCGAGGAATTTACCAATTAATTCATTAAAAATCCTACAATGTGATTTCCTGGATTCTTTCCCCCCATTTTGTCTCTCATAGTTGAAGTGTACCTATGATGAAAATTACAGGCCTCTCTCATCTTTTTAAGTGGGAGAACTTGCACAATTGGTGGCTGACTAAATACTTTTTTGCCCCACTGTAACTGGCAGAATCACTGCACCTGATGTTAATTCATGTGTTTGTGTGTCTTCCCCAGTGACCGCAACCTATTTAAGGAGAGAGAGCGAGAGCAGAGGGAGCTCTCTCCCCAACCAGATGACTGACGTGTGTGCGGGTGTCTGAGTGTCTGGGAGAGTGTACGCTGAAAAGTGTCACAATAAAAAAAAAAGAGTTTTGTGAACTCCGTTCTGGCCTGCCGTCCTTCTGTGCTCCACCCACCCTTACGAACTGTCACATTGGTGACGAAACCCGGGACGAGCACAGAAGAGAACAGCCCCATGGAGTCCTCCCCCTTCGCAGACCTGATCCACGCCCTCACCATGGCCCAACAGAGCCAGCACCAGGCACTGCTCGCCCTCCGAAAGGAGCAAGAACAACGGTTCGAGGCCCTGGTGCTGGCGCAACAGGAAGATCGTCGGGCGTTCCGGCACCTTCTCGCGTCGGCGGGGTCCACCAACTCCACTGCCGCTGGCCCTTCTCCCCTCACCCTAACAAAGATGGGCCCGCAGGACGACCCCGAGGCCTTCCTCATGCTCTTTGAGCAGGTAGCAGAGACCTCGGGATGGCCGGTGGAACAGCGCGCGGTGCGCCTCCTCCCCCTGCTAACGGGAGAGGCGCAGCTGGCCGCGCTGCAGCTGGCCGCGCTACAGCTCCCCGCCGACCGCCCTACGCGGACCTTCGCCGGGCCATCCTCCACCGTGTGGGGCGCACCCCCGAGCAAGAACGTCAGCGCTTCCGCACTTTGCGCTTGGAGGAACTCGGCCGGCCGTTCGCATTTGGCCAGCAACTCCGGGACGCCTGCTGGCAGTGGCTGAGGGCCGACAACCGCGACACCAAGGGACTTATCGACCAGGTGGTACTGGAGCAGTTCATCGCGCGTTTACCAGCAGGAACCGCAGAGTGGCTCCAGTGCCACCGCCCGGCGTCGCTGGATCAGGCAATCGAGCTGGCGAAGGACCATTTGGCGGCTGTCCCAACGGCAGGACAGCAGACAACCTCTTCTCTCCTCTCTCTCCCCCTCCTCCTGTGTCTCCTCCTCGCCCCATTCCCCCACCGCGGAGGCAGGGGCCGGCGCCACCCCAGCTGGCCAGCAGCACCCGCAGTGCCCTCCCGTTTCTCCCTTCTGTGTCTGTCTCTCCCCCCCCTCAGGTGAGTGAGCCCCAGAGCACTAGTCCAGAGAGGAAGCCCGGGCCGGTTTGCTGGCGCTGCGGGGAGCCGGGCCACCTCCAACAGCAGTGCTCGGTGATGGAGGTGGGCGCGGTGGTTCGGATCCCCGACGCGCCAGGAGCCGCCCTCGATCGGGCCGGAGCGTACACTCTCTCAGACACCCGCACACACATTAGTCGTCTGGTTGGGGAGAGAGCTCCCTCTGCTCTCGCTCTCTCTCCTTAAATAGGGCGCGGTCACTGGGGAAGACACACAAAACACATTAATTAACATCAGGTGCAGTGATTCTGCCACTTACCTTCCCTGAGTCCGCCCTCTCGTCACAGACCGACGCTTGACCACGCCCCCGCTGCCACAAAATGCTGCTCTCGTTAGAAACTATGGCAAACGGTGGAGTATGAAATGCTTGAAAACCAGTAATACCCATACAGAAAACAGTAATGGAAATGAAGTGCAACTCATAGCGACAGGTCAGCCAAGATGTTTGAACATTGCCGGCAGATTGCTGCCTATGCGCTGTGCGCTTGCGTGAGAGATGTGTGTGTGTGCGCGAGCGTCACGGCTCACTCCGTGACATACATACATACACACACACATACATTATATATATATATATATATATATATATATATATATATATATACAACCCCGATTCCAAAAAAGTTGGGACAAAGTACAAATTGTAAATAAAAACGGAATGCAATGATGTGGAAGTTTCAAAATTCCATATTTTATTCAGAATAGAACATAGATGACATATCAAATGTTTAAACTGAGAAAATGTATCATTTAAAGAGAAAAATTAGGTGATTTTAAATTTCATGACAACAACACATCTCAAAAAAGTTGGGACAAGGCCATGTTTCCCACTGTGAGACATCCCCTTTTCTCTTTACAACAGTCTGTAAACGTCTGGGGACTGAGGAGACAAGTTGCTCAAGTTTAGGGATAGGAATGTTAACCCATTCTTGTCTAATGTAGGATTCTAGTTGCTCAACTGTCTTAGGTCTTTTTTTGTTGTATCTTCCGTTTTATGATGCGCCAAATGTCTTCTATGGGTGAAAGATCTGGACTGCAGGCTGGCCAGTTCAGTACCCGGACCCTTCTTCTATGCAGCCATGATGCTGTAATTGATGCAGTATGTGGTTTGGCATTGTCATGTTGGAAAATGCAAGGTCTTCCCTGAAAGAGACGTCGTCTGGATGGGAGCATATGTTGCTCTAGAACCTGGATATACCTTTCAGCATCGATGGTGTCTTTTCAGATGTGTAAGCTGCCCATGCCACACGCACTAATGCAACCCCATACCATCAGAGATGCAGGCTTCTGAACTGAGCGCTGATAACAACTTGGGTCGTCCTTCTCCTCTTTAGTCCGAATGACACGGCGTCCCTGATTTTCCATAAAGAACTTCAAATTTTGATTCGTCTGACCACAGAACAGTTTTCCACTTTGCCACAGTCCATTTTAAATGAGCCTTGGCCCAGAGAAGATGTCTGCGCTTCTGGATCATGTTTAGATCCGGCTTCTTCTTTGAACCATAGAGTTTTAGCTGGCAACGGCGGATGGCACGGTGAATTGTGTTCACAGATAATGTTCTCTGGAAATATTCCTGAGCCCATTTTGTGATTTCCAATACAGAAGCATGCCTGTATGTGATGCAGTGCCGTCTAAGGGCCCGAAGATCACGGGCACCCAGTATGGTTTTCTGGCCTTGACCCTTACGCACAGAGATTCTTCCAGATTCTCTGAATCTTTTGATGATATTATGCACTGTAGATGATGATGTGTTCAAACTCTTTGCAATTTTACACTGTCGAACTCCTTTCTGATATTGCTCCACTATTTGTCGGCGCAGAATTAGGGGGATTGGTGATCCTCTTCCCATCTTTACTTCTGAGAGCCGCTGCCACTCCAAGATGCTCTTTTTATACCCAGTCATGTTAATGACCTATTGCCAATTGACCTAATGAGTTGCAGTTTGGTCCTCCAGCTGTTCCTTTTTTGTACCTTTAACTTTTCCAGCCTCTTATTGCCCCGTCCCAACTTTTTTGAGATGTGTTGCTGTCATGAAATTTCAAATGAGCCAATATTTGGCATGAAATTTCAAAATGTCTCACTCTCGACATTTGATATGTTGTCTATGTTCTATTGTGAATACAATATCAGTTTTTGAGATTTGTAAATTATTGCATTCCGTTTTTATTTACAATTTGTACTTTGTCCCAACTTTTTTGGAATCGGGGTTGTATATATATATATATTTTGAGCGATAATGGAGGCAACCGTAACGATATATTCGATTCCTCCTAACTCTATCTTTGACAATTTAAGTAAAATGTACCTTTGTGCTTTTTTGTTTTGATGTGCTCCTGGATGTTTCTAGCTCCTCTGTTTCCATAATTAATCATATCGGAGCACAGAATACACAGAACCGTTCCCGGCACGTCCACTTTTCGGATATGTTCCGTCAGGCACGTCGTCAGTTTGTGTCCCTATCTGCACGGTAACGCTACTGTCGAGCCATGCCCATCGGAAACAGTTCTTTATCCCGTTCGATTTATCGATTTCCCTGGCACGATCCTCATTTTTGCGGTCCAAAACTTTCGCCATATTGGTGAAGTAACTTTGAAAACTAACCAAAATAACTAGAACTTAAGAAGTGATCAAAACCGTGTACGTGTAGCTTGTTTCACCGTGAATTGTAGAAGTGAGATGAAACTAGCGCCAAAACGTTGCCGGAAATCGTCGTGAGTTGTCGTTAGCATAAACATTGAAGACAGCAATGACGATTTCCGTTATCACAGCTGCAACTAATTTTGCGATGAGCGTTGCCGAAAGATGCTGTCGGTCGGTCCTGCCTGCTTGTGCCACCACAAGCCTCGCATCGCGCCGACCCCTACCCCCCGAAATTTTCTCAACGGACTTAGACGTTTCACAAAAATGACATTTTCAGCGGGAAAAACTCGGAATTCCGCAGATCCGCGGAAAATTCTCATCCCTGTGAGTCGGAGTCTCCTGTGTGTGTGTGTGTGTGTGTGTGTGTGTGTGTGAAATCCTGAGTCGGAGTCTCCTGTGTGTGTGTGTGTGTGTGTGTGTGTGTGTGTGTGTGTGTGTGTGTGTGTGAAATCCTGAGTCGGAGTCTCCTGTGTGTGTGTGTGTGTAATCCTGAGTCGGAGTCTCCTGTGTGTGTGTGTGTGTGTGTGTGTGTGTGTGTGTGTGTGTGTGTGTAATCCTGAGTCGGAGTCTCCTGTGTGTGTGTGTGTGTGTGTGTGTGTGTGTGTGTGTGTGTGTGTGAAATCCTGAGTCGGAGTCTCCTGTGTGTGTGTGTGTGTGTGTGTGTGTAATCCTGAGTCGGAGTCTCCTGTGTGTGTGTGTGTGTGTGTGTGTGTGTGTGTGTGTGTGTGTGTGTGTGTGTGTGTGAAATCCTGAGTCGGAGTCTCCTGTGTGTGTGTGTGTGTGTGTGTGTGTGTGTGTGTGTGTGTGTGTGTAATCCTGAGTCGGAGTCTCCTGTGTGTGTGTGTGTGTGTGTGTGTGTGTGTGTGTGTGTGTGTGTGTGTGTGTGTGTGAAATCCTGAGTCGGAGTCTCCTTTGTGTGTGTGTGTGTGTGTGTGTGTGTGTGAAATCCTGAGTCGGAGTCTCCTTTGTGTGTGTGTGTGTGTGTGTGTGTGTGTGTGTGTGTAATCCTGAGTCGGAGTCTCCTCTGTGTGTGTGTGTGTGTGTGTGTGTTAATCAGACGGATGTGCTGAGACGGGTGAACTTGATGGAAAATGATCATGAGACAGGTTCTGAATCCTGCTGTACATCAGTCATACAGTGAAAACACAGAACACACACAGTGAGTGTAACTAACACACAAGAGTGAGTGTAACTAACACACAGAGTGTAACTAACACACACAGCGAGTGTAACTAACACACAGAGTGTAACTAACACACACAGCGAGTGTAACTAACACACAGAGCGAGTGTAACTAGCACACAGAGCTAGTGTAACTAGCACACACAGTGAGTGTAACTAACACACACAGCGAATGTAACTAACACACACAGCGAGTGTAACTAACGCACAGCGAGTGTAACTAACACACACAGCGAGTGTAACTAACACACAGAGCGAGAGTAACTAACACACAGTGTAACTAACACGCACAGCGAGTGTAACTAACACACAGCGAGTGTAACTAACACACAGCGAGTGTAACTAACACGCACAGTGAGTGTAACTAACACGCACAGCGAGTGTAACTAACACACACGGCGAGTGTAACTAACACACACGGCGAGTGTAACTAACACACACAGCGAGTGTAACTAACACACACAGCGAGTGTAACTAACACACAGAGCGAGAGTAACTAACACACAGTGTAACTAACACGCACAGCGAGTGTAACTAACACACAGAGCGAGAGTAACTAACACACAGTGTAACTAACACACACAGCGAGTGTAACTAACACACAGCGAGTGTAACTAACACACAGAGCGAGAGTAACTAACACACAGTGTAACTAACACGCACAGCGAGTGTAACTAACACACAGCGAGTGTAACTAACACACAGAGCGAGAGTAACTAACACACAGTGTAACTAACACGCACAGCGAGTGTAACTAACACACAGCGAGTGTAACTAACACACAGAGCGAGAGTAACTAACACACAGTGTAACTAACACGCACAGCGAGTGTAACTAACACACAGCGAGTGTAACTAACACGCACAATGAGTGTAACTAACACGCACAATGAGTGTAACTAACACACAGCGAGTGTAACTAACACACAGCGAGTGTAACTAACACACACAGCGAGTGTAACTAACACACAGCAAGTGTAACTAACACACAGCGAGTGTAACTAACACACACAGCGAGTGTAACTAACACACACAGCGAGTGTAACTAACACACACAGCGAGTGTAACTAACACGCACAGCGAGTGTAACTAACACGCACAGCGAGTGTAACTAACACGCACAGCGAGTGTAACTAACACACACAGCGAGTGTAACTAACACACAGAGCGAGTGTAACTAACACGCACAGCGAGTGTAACTAACACACACAGAGCGAGTGTAACTAACACACACAGCGAGTGTAACTAACACACACAGAGCGAGTGTAACTAACACACACAGCGAGTGTAACTAACACGCACAGCGAGTGTAACTAACACACACAGAGCGAGTGTAACTAACACACACAGCGAGTGTAACTAACACACACAGCGAGTGTAACTAACACGCACAGCGAGTGTAACTAACACACAGCGAGTGTAACTAACTAACACACAGCGAGTGTAACTAACACACACAGCGAGTGTAACTAACACGCACAGCGAGTGTAACTAACACACAGAGCGAGTGTAACTAACACACACAGCGAGTGTAACTAACACGCACAGCGAGTGTAACTAACACGCAGAGCGAGTGTAACTAACACACAGAGCGAGTGTAACTAACACACAGAGCGAGTGTAACTAACACACAGCGAGTGTAACTAACGCACAGCGAGTGTAACTAACACGCACAGCGAGTGTAACTAACACGCACAGCGAGTGTAACTAACACACAGCGAGTGTAACTAACTAACACACAGCGAGTGTAACTAACTAACACACAGCGAGTGTAACTAACACACACAGCGAGTGTAACTAACACGCACAGCGAGTGTAACTAACACACAGAGCGAGTGTAACTAAC
Source organism: Neoarius graeffei (assembly GCF_027579695.1). Classification (NCBI taxonomy): domain Eukaryota; kingdom Metazoa; phylum Chordata; class Actinopteri; order Siluriformes; family Ariidae; genus Neoarius; species Neoarius graeffei. Next base: position 30,366,126 of record NC_083589.1, on the reverse strand, counting down.
ACACAGAGCGAGTGTAACTAACACGCACAGCGAGTGTAACTAACACACAGAGCGAGTGTAACTAACACACAGCGAGTGTAACTAACGCACAGCGAGTGTAACTAACACGCACAGCGAGTGTAACTAACACGCACAGCGAGTGTAACTAACACACACGGAGTGTAACTAACACACAGAGCGAGAGTAACTAACACACAGAGTGTAACTAACACGCACAGCGAGTGTAACTAACACACACAGCGAGTGTAACTAACACACAGAGTGTAACTAACACACAGAGTGTAACTAACACACTGAGCGAGTGTAACTAACACAGAGCGAGTGTAACTAACACACAGCGAGTGTAGCTAACACACACAGTAAGTGTAACTAACACACAGCGAGTGTAACTAACACACAGAGCGAGTGTAACTAACACACAGAGCGAGTGTAACTAGCACACAGAGCGAGTGTAACTAACACACACAGCGAGTGTAACTAACACACACAGCGAGTGTAACTAGCACACAGCGAGTGTAACTAACACACAGAGCGAGTGTAACTAACACACAGAGCGAGTGTAACTAGCACACAGAGCGAGTGTAACTAACACACAGAGCGAGTGTAACTAACACACAGCGAGTGTAACTAACACACAGCGAGTGTAACTAACACACAGAGCGAGTGTAACTAACACACAGAGCGAGTGTAACTAGCACCACAGAGCGAGTGTAACTAACACACAGCGAGTGTAACTAACACACAGAGCGAGTGTAACTAACACGCACAGCGAGTGTAACTAACACGCACAGTGAGTGTAACTAACACACAGCGAGTGTAACTAACACACACAGCGAGTGTAACACACACAGAGCGAGTGTAACTAACACACAGAGCGAGTGTAACTAACACACAGAGCGAGTGTAACTAACACGCACAGCGAGTGTAACTAACACGCACAGTGAGTGTAACTAACACACAGCGAGTGTAACTAACACACACAGCGAGTGTAACACACACAGAGCGAGTGTAACTAACACACAGAGCGAGTGTAACTAACACACAGAGCGAGTGTAACTAACACACAGAGCGAGTGTAACTAACACACAGAGCGAGTGTAACTAACACACAGCGAGTGTAACTAACACGCACAGCGAGTGTAACTAACACGCACAACGAGTGTAACTAACACACAGAGCGAGAGTAACTAACACACAGAGTGTAACTAACACGCACAGCGAGTGTAACTAACACACACAGCGAGTGTAACTAACACACAGAGTGTAACTAACACACAGAGCGAGTGTAACTAACACACAGCGAGTGTAACTAACACACACAGTGAGTGTAACTAACACACAGCGAGTGTAACTAACACACAGCGAGTGTAACTAGCACACACAGCGAGTGTAACTAACACACAGAGCGAGTGTAACTAACACGCACAGCGAGTGTAACTAACACACACAGCGAGTGTAACTAGCACACAGAGCGAGTGTAACTAGCACACACAGCGAGTGTAACTAGCACACAGAGCGAGTGTAACTAGCACACACAGCGAGTGTAACTAACACACACAGCGAGTGTAACTAACACGCACAGCGAGTGTAACTAACACGCACAGCGAGTGTAACTAACACGCACAGCGAGTGTAACTAACGCACAGCGAGTGTAACTAACACGCACAGCGAGTGTAACTAACACACACAGAGCGAGTGTAACTAACACACACAGGGCGAGTGTAACTAACACACAGAGCGAGTGTAACTAACACACAGAGCGAGTGTAACTAACACGCACAGCGAGTGTAACTAACACGCACAGCGAGTGTAACTAACACACAGAGCGAGTGTCACTAACACACAGAGCGAGTGTAACTAACACACAGAGCGAGTGTAACTAACACAGAGCGAGTGTAACTAACACAGAGCGAGTGTAACTAACACACAGAACGAGTGTAACTAACACACAGCGAGTGTAACTAACACACACAGCGAGTGTAACTAACGCACAGCGAGTGTAACTAACACGCACAGCGAGTGTAACTAACACGCACAGCGAGTGTAACTAACACGCACACACACACAGTGAGAGAGAGTGTGTATCAGAGCCTGGGTTCAGTGTGGAGAAAGAACTCTAACGGAAACTGAAGAAATGCTGAAACAAAGGCTCAGAGCCTCCACTGCTGCTGCTGAGGCACTGAACACACCGGCACAGACCCTCAGAGCTCCACGTTCACGCTTTAATCCTCTCACACACGCTCACACACACACTCTCACACACACTCTCTCTCTCTCTCACACACACTCTCACACACACTCTCTCTCACACACACTCTCTCTCACACACACACTCTCTCTCACACACACACACTCACACACACACTCTCACACACTCGCTCTCTCTCACACACTCGCTCTCTCTCACACACTCGCTCTCTCTCACGCGCTCTCTCTCACGCACTCTCACACTCTCTCACACGCTCTCTCACACACTCACGCGCGCTCTCTCTCTCACGCGCGCTCTCTCTCTCACGCGCGCTCTCTCTCTCTCTCTCGCGCTCTCTCTCTCTCTCGCGCTCTCTCACGCGCGCGCTCTCTCACGCGCGCGCTCTCTCTCTCGCGCGCGCTCTCTCACGCGCGCGCTCTCTCTCTCGCGCGCTCTCTCTCTCGCGCGCTCTCTCTCTCGCGCGCGCGCTCTCTCTCTCTCGCGCGCGCTCTCTCGCGCGCGCTCTCTCGCGCGCTCTCTCTCTCGCGCGCGCTCTCTCTCGCGCGCGCTCTCTCTCGCGCGCGCTCTCTCTCGCGCTCTCTCTCTCGCTCTCTCTTGCGCGCGCTCGCGCGCGCTCTCTCTCTCGCGCGCTCTCTCTCTCTCGCGCGCGCTCTCTCTCGCGCACTCTCACACTCTCTCACACACTCTCTCACACACTCACATGCTCTCTCTCTCACGCGCGCGCGCTCTCTCTCTCGCGCGCGCTCTCTCACGCGCGCGCTCTCTCTCTCGCGCGCTCTCTCTCGCGCGCGCGCGCTCTCTCTCTCGCGCGCTCTCTCGCGCGCTCTCTCTCTCGCGCGCGCTCTCTCTCGCGCGCGCTCTCTCTCGCGCGCGCGCTCTCTCGCGCGCTCTCTCTCTCGCGCGCGCTCTCTCTCTCTCTCTCGCGCGCGCTCTCTCTCTCTCGCGCGCGCGCTCTCTCTCGCGCACTCTCACACTCTCTCACACACTCTCTCACACACTCACATGCTCTCTCTCTCACGCGCGCTCTCTCTCTCTCTCTCGCGCGCTCTCTCTCTCGCGCGCGCTCTCTCTCGCGCGCGCTCTCTCTCTCACGCGCTCTCTCTCTCACGCGCGCGCTCTCTCTCTCGCGCGCTCTCTCTCTCGCGCGCGCGCGCTCTCTCTCTCTCTCGCGCGCGCGCTCTCTCTCGCTCGCTCTCTCTCGCGCTCTCTCTCGCGCGCTCTCTCTCGCGCGCGCTCTCTCTCTCGCTCGCTCTCTCTCGCTCTCTCTCACGCGCGCGCTCTCTCTCTCGCGCGCGCGCTCTCTCTCGCGCTCTCTCTCGCGCGCGCGCTCTCTCTCGCGCGCGCGCTCTCTCTCGCGCGCTCTCTCTCGCGCTCTCTCTCTCTCGCGCGCTCTCTCTCACGCGCGCGCTCTCTCTCACGCGCGCGCTCTCTCTCTCACGCGCGCGCTCTCTCACGCGCGCGCTCTCTCTCTCACGCGCGCGCTCTCTCACGCGCGCGCTCTCTCTCTCTCGCGCGTGCTCTCTCTCTCTCGCGCGCGCTCTCTCTCTCTCGCGCGCGCTCTCTCTCTCACGCGCGCTCTCTCTCTCTCACGCGCGCTCTCTCTCTCACGCGCGCGCTCTCGCACGCGCACTCTCGCACGCGCACTCTCGCACACACACACTCGCACTCTCTCTCGCTCACATACACTCCCACACGCACTCTCACACACGCACTCTCCCACACGCACGCACTCTCACACGCACGCACTCTCACACGCACTCGCACGCACGCACTCTCACTCTCTCACACACACACTCTCTCACACTCTCTCACTCACTCTCTCTCTCTTTCTCTCTCACACTCACACACACACACACTCTCACTCTCTCACACACTCTCTCACTCACACACACACACACACTCTCTCTCACACACACACACACACTCTCTCTCTCTCTCTCACACACTCTCTCTCTCTCTCTCTCTCTCTCTCACACACTCTCTCTCTCTCTCTCTCTCTCACACACACTCTCTCTCTCACACACACACTCTCTCACACACACTCTCTCTCTATCTCTCTCTCTCTCTCTCTCTCTCTGGTTCTCCAGCATCCAGGACAGTTACAGTAGAGAAGCAGAGCAGTAGTGGAGTGGAGTGTGTAGCTGTGGTTGTGTGGAGTGGAGTGTGTAGCTGTGGTGGAGTGGAGTGGAGTGTGTAGCTGTGGTGGAGTGGAGTGGAGTGTGTAGCTGTGGTGGAGTGGAGTCTGTAGCTGTGGTGGAGTGGAGTGGAGTCTGTAGCTGTGGTTGTGTGGAGTGGAGTGTGTAGCTGTGGTGGAGTGGAGTGGAGTGTGTAGCTGTGGTGGAGTGGAGTGGAGTGTGTAGCTGTGGTGGAGTGGAGTGTGTAGCTGTGGTGGAGTGGAGTGGAGTGTGTAGCTGTGGTGGAGTGGAGTGGAGTGTGTAGCTGTGGTGGAGTGGAGTGTGTAGCTGTGGTGGAGTGGAGTGGAGTCTGTAGCTGTGGTGGAGTGGAGTGGAGTCTGTAGCTGTGGTTGTGTGGAGTGGAGTGTGTAGCTGTGGTGGAGTGGAGTGGAGTGTGTAGCTGTGGTGGAGTGGAGTGGAGTGTGTAGCTGTGGTGGAGTGGAGTGGAGTGTGTAGCTGTGGTGGAGTGGAGTGTGTAGCTGTGGTGGAGTGGAGTGGAGTCTGTAGCTGTGGTGGAGTGGAGTGGAGTCTGTAGCTGTGGTTGTGTGGAGTGGAGTGTGTAGCTGTGGTGGAGTGGAGTGGAGTGTGTAGCTGTGGTGGAGTGGAGTGGAGTGTGTAGCTGTGGTTGTGTGGAGTGGAGTGTGTAGCTGTGGTTGTGTGGAGTGGAGTGTGTAGCTGTGTGTGGAGTGGAGTGTGTAGCTGTGGTTGTGTGGAGTGGAGTGGAGTGTGTTGTTATGTGGAGTGGAGTGTGTAGCTGTGGTGGAGTGGAGTGTGTTGTTGTGTGGAGTGGAGTGGAGTGTGTTGTTATGTGGAGTGGAGTGGAGTGGAGTGTGTAGCTGTGGTGGAGTGGAGTGGAGTGGAGTGTGTAGCTGTGGTTGTGTGGAGTGGAGTGTGTAGCTGTGGTTGTGTGGAGTGGAGTGTGTAGCTGTGGTTGTGTGGAGTGGAGTGGAGTGGAGTGTGTTGTTATGTGGAGTGGAGTGTGTAGCTGTGGTGGAGTGGAGTGTGTTGTTGTGTGGAGTGGAGTGGAGTGTGTTGTTATGTGGAGTGGAGTGGAGTGGAGTGTGTAGCTGTGGTGGAGTGGAGTGGAGTGGAGTGTGTAGCTGTGGTTGTGTGGAGTGGAGTGTGTAGCTGTGGTTGTGTGGAGTGGAGTGGAGTGTGTTGTTGTGTGGAGTGGAGTGGAGTGGAGTGTGTTGTTATGTGGAGTGGAGTGGAGTGTGTTGTTATGTGGAGTGGAGTGTGTTGTTATGTGGAGTGGAGTGGAGTGTGTAGCTGTGTGTGGAGTGGAGTGTGTAGCTGTGGTTGTGTGGAGTGGAGTGTGTTGTTATGTGGAGTGGAGTGGAGTGTGTAGCTGTGGTTGTGTGGAGTGGAGTGTGTTGTTATGTGGAGTGGAGTGGAGTGTGTAGCTGTGTGAAGCTCAGCCCCAGCGCTGCAGTGAAAGCGGCTTCAGGGCTGTGTGAGTCGGCATGAAGCCCCGGCATGAAGCCCCAGCCCGCAGCCGCTGCTGCTCCTCAGGAGGTGTTCGTGTGGAGTTTGTGAGGAAGGAAACTGACCTGCGCTCATGATCCCTCACTCCTCCGGCTCCATGAGCTGCTGCTCTCAGGGAAAAGCCTTCAGATCCCGCTCTTTATCCCAACACAAGCCCATCCTGACTCCAGAACAAAGCTAAAAACAGCCAAACGCACGGTCTGTAAAGCGCCATGTGCTCACAAACACTACAACAAACTTTTTCTTTTTCTTTTTTTGGGAAAATTCACTTCGCCTCCATTGAGCGTCCGGCCCCCGCTCACACAGCGGCACATCTTCACCGCCTGCAGCTCTCCAACCGGCCGCTAGGAGCGCGCTTGAGCTGTGCGGGGTGGTTTTTTTACTCGTCACATCATGTGAGTGAAGCATCATGGGAAATGTAGTGCACACACGGCAGTCGGGCTTGCGCAGTTCGTCTGTAAGTCCGGTCAGGCGTTCAGTGTATCGACTACAATCCCAGCATGCGCGCGTGCGGTCGGCGGTGCATGGCGGAGAGCTATGACTGAGGATCTGGATGAAGAGGTTGTGTTCGAGGTGAGTATTCGGAGCGGTTTGTTGGTTGTTTGGGTGATAGTGCTCGGGTTGGAGAGGCGATCGCGCTGCGGGTCGGGTGCTGCTCAGCTCTCATCTCAGACTCGGACTGTGAGATCAGATCAGACTGGGCTGGACCGCACGGGATCCGATCACACAGGATTAATAAAGAGAGCTAATACCGGGCAATAATCATCTCCATGGAGACGGGCTCCTCTACACATAATCAGTGTTTCCCTCCATCCTGGGTTTATAGCTCACATTCTCTCTCTCTCTCTCTCTCTCACACACCCATTTTAATCTCATGAAAGACTCATTGATCAGATGGGATGCATCAAGTCACGTGTGTCAGAACCGGAAATAACACGATTCAGATCAGGACTACAGCATCTACTCATGTTGCTACTTCCATCCGAGCTACAGTAACGACCATCCTTTTTTCCATCCATCCATCCATCCAGTCTAACTACCTTTCTTTCATCCAAACTACCTTCCATCCAATCTAGTTAGATTGGATGGCACCACTGTTAGATCTTCCATCCATCCAATCAAGGTACCTTCCTTTTGTCTATCCAATCTAACAACCTTCATCCATCTGTGCTAATAACCATCCTTTTTTCCATCCATCCATCCAGTCTAGCTACCTTCCTTTCATCCATCCAGTCTAGTTAGATTGGATGGCACCACTGTTAGACCTTCCATCCATCCATCCATCCATCCATCCAGTCAAGCTACCTTCCTTTCATCCATCCAATCTAACTACCTTCATCCATCCATCCATCCGTGCTAACAACCATCCTTTTTTCCATCCATCCATCCATCCATCCATCCAGTCTAACCACCTTCCTTTCATCCATCCAGTCTAGCTAGATTGGATGGTGCCACTGTTAGACCTTCCATCCATCCATCCAGTCAAGCTACCTTCCTTTCATCCATCCAATCTAACTACCTTCATCCATCCATTCATCTATCTGTGCTAACAACCATCTTTTTTCCGTCCATCCAGTTAGATTGGTTGGCGCCACTGTTAGATCTTCCTTTCATCCATCCAACCTCACTACCTTCATCCATCCGTGCTAACAACCATCCTTTTTTCCATCCATCCAAGCTAACTACCTTGTTTCCATCCATCCAGTCCATCCACCTTCCTTTCATCCACGCATCCATCCATCCATCCATCCATCCATCCATCCAATCTAGTTAGATTGGATGGTGTCACTGTTAGACCTTCCGTCCATCCATTCATCCATCCATCCAATCTACTAATTTGCTGGTTATTGTTGTTGGTATTTTTATTATTCCTCTGAGAAGTGAGCAGTTGTCACTCTGGTGTCACTTGACGTTTCTGTGATTTCGCTCTCCATTTTCTAGCACCGTCCAGTGTCATTTTAATGAGAATTCCAACTTAGAAGTAGAAGAGATGGGAGATGCTGGACTCAAAGGTCCTGAACGCAGTGCAGATGTACAACATGGTGGAGCTGAGTTACAGCAGACACCGGGCTCAGCAAGGTAGCGATCGCCAAGATAAGAGTCAAAGCTTTAGAAGTTTATCAGTTTGAGCAGAGGGAGGTGAGACAGCTGGTTAGAAGAAAGGACTGAAGCACCACTCTATCACTTTCTTTAGATAGAGAATTCTCTTTGGCGTCACGGTCAGTGTGCAGTAGAACAGCGTTGTGGGTAGTGCAGGGAAGCAGGTGATGGAAATACTGTGTGTTTTGAGCTCAAAACATCAACTTGGAATTGAATCATAAAATAAATCTTTTTTACATATTGAGTATAGATATTAAAAATATGAGTCCAAGTCTTGAATGAGTCCCAGCATTCACGTAATGGAATGGACTCTCCATTAGAGCTGCAATTAATCTGATTTATATGATGATTTTTTTTTCCTGTCCTGAATTAAACACAATCAACCACATTATTTTGATATATTCATCTAATGATAGTTCAGAGGATCAGATTATAATCGGTATATAATCACAAGAAACGGAACTGAATGAAGTGCGGAAATTAGTACCAATTTGGAGCTGGTTCCAGCGGATACTGGGCGAGAGTCGGGGTATCTTCTGATAATCAGAAGAATGCTGAATGTTGGTGGAGATTATTGAACCCTAAGGCTACAGTCACACGACAGCTCGTGATGCTTTGTGATGGGTTATCGATGAAAATGAGGCATTTTGGTAGTCATGTTTCCCCGAGGTTTGGGAAGTATTCCCAAACCCATGTGTGAGTATTCGCTGCTTAGTGTGCCGACGAAAACATTGCCACCAAATTTCAGTGTATGTGTTAAAGTTTTCGTGGCAGTTTTTGGCCACTCAGGAGGTGGAGACGCACCAAAAAACAGCTCATGAAGCTCAGAGAACATTCGCTGTGCATCGCGTGATTGGTGGTGATGCTATCAATTTTTCATCGCCAAGTATTCGCAAACCCACAGGGCTCAACATTAACTTTTTTTTTTTTGGGCCTTTTTCACCTTTATTGGATAGGACAGTGCAGAGACAGGACAGGAAATGAGTGGGAGAGAGAGACAGGGAGGGATCGGGAAATGACCTCGGGTCAGAATCGAACCCGGGTCCCCGGATTTTTTTATGGTATGGCGCCCTAGCCACCTGAGCCACGCCGCCCCAACTCAACATTAACTTTTAAACCCACTTGCCCTAGGGGGCAAGTGGGGGTTAATTTCCACTTTCCCCCCAATATTATCACTTGTCCCCTATTTTGCGAGTACTACTTTTCTTTTCTTTTTTAAGGAAAACCACAGAATAGTTGTGAATTGCAACATAAAATGAAGATCACACATTGAGTTGAAGTTTGGTTATTGATTAAGTTTATTATTAAGTTTGGTTATTGGTTACTTTTTACTTGTAACGGACAATAACAATTTTATCCAAAATAGTTTTCCCTGCCTTAGTTGATTTATTTCCAGTTCACATGCATGCAGCTGTTGTAAAGTTCAGTGTGTTTGTGTAGAACTCTCTCAGACTGCAGGTTCATTACTCAATAATGTAGAAATCTATAACAAAAGTTTATATGAAGAAAACAATAGGGTGCCAAGACTTTTGAACAGTACTGTGTTTGAGAATATTTATATATCGGTTTTTTTTTGTTATCATCCACCTCTAGGTTTAAAAAAAAAAATCCCGTGCTGCATCATGACAGACAGGATAATGTTTACGTTTAAAATTATTGTTTAGTGTGTAGGTTATGGGTGTTTTCTACAGACCTGGCAACCTGTAACTGAATCAGTGCAGCCAGTCTGTCATGACGCAGCATGTTTTTTTTTTTTTTTTAATTTATTTATTTATATAAACCTCGAGTTGGATGACATCAGGAAAAAAAGAAAGATATATAAATATATTGCACAGGACTGTGTTCCTCTGATAAGAGAAACAAAGCTCCAGCTCTCTCTGCTCTTAATCTGTTCTGTTCTTTCAGGATTTATCGCGCATGTCACTCTTTGTTGAGTTTTTTTTTGTGTTTTTTTTTTTTTTTTTTTTTAATGTTCAAGTTGTTTGAAACCAATCTGGGTTTTCTGTGTCGAATAAAGCCTAGGTCACCACCAGACGTACAATTTTTTGGCAGTGCGATTTTTGCCATTTTCCAAATCGCTGCGTTTTTTTTGTTCATGGAGAAAGACGCGTGTTGGCCTTAAGTTTGTCTTGCAACCTGAAAAAAACGTAAGTGCCCATAGAGTTTGTTTGACATGACAAAGAACCTCTGCGGCCAGTCTACGGCTCGAAAATCAGCACGTCACATGCGCGCCCTCCGTGCATTTCTTGTGTTTTTTGCACGTAGACCGGCCGTAGGAGCTCGTACGGCCGGTTGTGACCGAGGCAGAAGGAAGCGGCTTCACCTTTAAGAAGATCAAACACTTTCATGAAGGCGCTGACTCGAATGTGAGCAGAAAAAAAATAAAACGAGATTCTTAATTAAACTCTTCCATCCTCACTTCCAACTTTTGTTTTTGTAAAATACATTTTAAATAAAATCGTGAATTTCTCTGGAGTTTTCAGGCTGAGCTCCTCTCCTCGTATTCTTTAACCACTCATTTCCTCGCTGTTCTTCAAGCATTTGCTTCGATTTGTGAACATTTCTCTTGATCGCGGGGAGACGGTAATGCCTTTTATCTATTTCTCTGTTTGAACAAGCAAAAACTTCGCAAAAATTAACCATATTGAAGACAGATTAAGCTGCTTGTATGAAAGACGGTGTCTGTCTGACCCCAGCTGGAATTATCACGTGATGTGTGACGTCATGCACAAGGGGTCTATAAACAGCATGTGTACCATACTACAACAGTGGGGGGATAGAAAATAACTTGCAAAGCAGTAAATGAACCCAAGACTAAGAAAACAGCCAAGATAGAATGGCAGATACGTAGCGAGGGACGCTTTTAGGAACTGAAATAAAAGATCAAAAAGCCTAATTTTTGTGGCGTTAGTTCGTAACATATGCTTATTCCAACTCACCCGGTCGGGCATGTCAGGGACATATCCCACTTGCCCGAATGCATGTTTCACTTGCCCCGGTCAATCGGGCAGTCCTTAATGTCGAGCCCTGATCCATCGCGAGCTGTAATGTGACCATGATCTAATCCTATCCATGGTGGGTTGAGAGGCAGGGTTCACCCTGCCTCACTTACTTTCACGCCTATGAGCCATTTAGAGTAGCCAGTTTGTCTAATCTGCATGTCTCTGGAGTGTGGGAGGAAACCCTCACAGGCACGAGGGGAACATACAGGGTTTTTTTTTTTTTATTTAACTAGCTGTAAAAAGTACACGATCAAAATGTTATTTCTTGTTCCTGTTTGAAAACATCCAATTTTGCATATCACTTTTTGTCATTTCAATATGATGCCCACGAACACCTTAAATCATGAAATATTTAAATTAACCTTCATAATGACTCAACTGGTGGAACCCAACATGACCATGTAACTAACTTACACACTCGTACAAATAGACTTCGACCTTAACGTGAACACAAAACAAGAAATATTGAAAACAACACGTCCCTCACGCTCGAAATTAAAGTTCCACAAATGCATATGCAAAACAAGTTCAAAAGCCACGCCCCTACACTCGTCTTCATTCGGTTCAAGTAAGCTTTCGTGCATTTTGATTTGAAATAACTAATTCTAATAATTTACTCTTTTCTGTAAAATCATCGCAGATTTGTTTTTATCTTCTGAACCGAATGTTTTTTTCAAGTGTACTGCATGGCGTTAAATCCTAAGCTACTTCTTTATCTATCTAAATTTTTTAATTGGCTGCATACCGAGGTGGAATATCAAGCTTGTTCTATCCAGTCTGGTTTTTTTTTGTTGTTGTTGTTGCTGTCATGTTTAACATATGTTTTTAATAATAAGATATTTTCTGTTTATTTAAAATGATTAAATGGAGTCACAGTTAGAGATTGCACTCGTCCCATACCCAGTGACCGGTTGTATTGGGCCGATACCAGCAAATAATAGTGGATCGGATATTGAAAACGCATCGGATCGTGCAAATGGAAGGGCACTCGGTAGAGCGCATACCTTTGCCAAGTTGCAGATTATCAACATCAAAGTCAAATCACTTGAATCGAGGATAATGGTAAAGCTGTCCACCAAATTTCATCCAAATCTCATTATTTTTTGAGCTGCATTGGAAACAGACCAAAAAAAAAAAAATCCTGGCTCCACAGACATATCCGGAATTGCATCAGAAAGTAAGCAATTGTTCCTTGGCCCATGGCTCACCTTTCTTCCAAATTTCATTAAAATCTGTTCACTACTTTTTGAGTTACATTGGGAACAGACACACAAACCAAGGCGAAAACATAACCTCGTCCAACAACAAAGTTGGCAGTGGTAGTAAACGGTAAAGAATTGGATTTGGAAAAGAAATGTATTTTTGCAACTGGAAATGTTTACTGGAAATAGACATCTGACTTCTATAATTTTTCTTAAAATTTATTATTATGCTTCTACTTGATGATGATATTTCAGAGCTCAACATGAGCAGTAGTCCGACTGTCCGGGATAACCAAATGTTTGATCCGGACAAATCAAATCCGCATCTGCCTGTCTGCCAGGACGAGTTGAATAAATATTTGTTGAAAATCACCATTTTTACAGTAATTATTCCAGTTACATTTATAACATTCCAGCAAAACCAGTTCAATCCCCTCAGTGATCCGGCCGTGTTATTGTTTACGAAATTCCAGGGAAGCTGAGTTCAGCCGGTGCGCGTGTGTGTAAAAATAACCACATCGTTATATCTAATTATAGATTATTAGACTTTCATTGAAACTGGAGAAATGATAATTAAATACCTCAGTAAAATAAATATCTGTGATGAATCTTTATTTCATTCAGACTTTTTATTGTATTTTTCTTTGTATGGTTCACATTAACCATCACAAATATCGTAAATTATTTTTTTCGCGGTCCGGTTTCCATCAAATCCTGCGCTCTGATTGGCTGGTGAGCGGGTCCGCATCCTACGGTACTGACCCTGGTTACGGACCTCTGGCAACTCGCTCGTTCACAACGACAACAAACAGTAGCATTTTTTGTCAACATGTATCTTTTTTTTGTTATGATTTATTTATAAGATTATCAAAAATCTTAAATTTTTGCCAGCATTTCTCAGGAGAATAGCATTAATTTTACAGCATGGATAGTAGGGCTGAATGATTTTAAGAAAAAATTGAATTGCGATTTTTCTGGCAGATATTGCGATTTCGATTTCAACCACGATTTTTTTTCTTTCTTTAAATCGAGTTTCAGTGCAAATTAATTAATACAATGAATTCCATAAAGCTAATGCAAGAATGAAAACTGAGGTCAACAGATTTCAAATGTAGGCCTGTTTATTAACATTGAGTGCCTGAGGAACAAGTTATAATAACTTAAAATAAAATAAAGAGAGCCATCTTTCTTAAGTAAACTTTTTTGCTTCTTTTACTTTTCCCATCTACAACATATCAGACTTAAAAAAAGGTTGATCAATGGCTCAGCAGCATCAAAATATTGCACTTTTGTAAAAGAATGTACATAAGCATTATAAATGGTAATAAACAACAAAGTCGAACAAAAAAGTCTTACCTTAAAAGTAGTGCAAGAGTGGCTCAAGGGAGCTAGCTTATGAACATTAACAACATCAGCAGCAGTTACAGAAATTCAACCCCTGTACTCAGAAGCCTGTGCTTCTTTTTCACACAAAGTGGCAAGAGGAAATGAAATGTAATGGTAGTAAAAATAAAACATAATAATAAAAAAAACGTACAAATGACCCTGCATTTTCCCCATCTACAAAAGATGTCAAACATTAAAATTGGTTAAATTATTTTACATCTATTCTGTAAACAAAAGATAAGTAATAGCAAAAAGAGAGAACACCTTTTTTTAAATGAACAAATGGCAATATTCTCTCCGGTGTGGTCAGTGGGGAAGTATGCGGTCTGCAGGCAGCGACTTCTCAACTCGAAGTTGGCATTGACGAAATGCACCGTCAGACTCGTATATGGCTCGGTCGTTCTGCTTGACCACATATCAGTAGTTGACGCATAAAAACTCAATATCTTCCAGCTCTTTCGCCACCTTGGCTTTACATTCTGCGTAGAGCTGTGGGATGGCAACCTGATTGAAGTATGTGCGGGAGGGCAGAACATACCTCTTATCCATTGTGCGGAGTCTTTGGTGACCGTGTTTACAGGCACCATGTCCTTCGTAATGTAGTTTGTTACTAGTCTGGCTAACGTGACTTCAAAGCTCTGCGAGCATTTGGTCTGGCAAAGATATTAAGCCCAACCGTTTCCCAAAGCGCGTGGTTGTCCCGCCTCCCTGAAATGCCTCAGTTTGCTACTGGTCGAAGCCAGAAAAGGCTGTGACGAAGCTTAAACCAATCACATCACTCTTTCCTCTGACGTATGTGACGCGACGGAAACTGCTTGAGTAACAGGAAGAAGATAAATACCTCCAGGGCTGCTCTTTGCTCCGTTTTCAATGAGAACTTCCCGTTGAATGCTTTCAATACAGCATCTACCGCTGTGTCAAAGGCTTGCCGCTGCTCCGTGTTCGTAATGTTTCTAGTGAATGAAGCGCTTACGGCATAGATTCTGTAAACAATTTATGGCTTCCGGTCGCAGTTCTACTACGTCACTGCCTTGAACACGCCTCTACCCAGGGCCGTTGGAGATGCTCAAAGTTGATTGGCTCCCGATTTTTCGGGAGCTTGGAAGAGCTGTAGATAGCTTGCCTTGCCAGACTAAGCTCGCAACAGGCCCTCGTGTTGCGTCACACTTAGGATGGGTGGGCCCAGGCTAGTTTGTTACTGCAGCAGTTATCTCCTTGTGTCTCTTCGGCTACTTCTGTCATACGGAGTTACACTGGCAAAAGTAGTTGTAATTGTCTGTTTGGCCGAAGTACTTTCACTACTACTAGACGTCTCATGGGTCTTTTTCGCCATGCACTCTTCATGCAAATTCGCGTGGTGAACTTTCAAGTGGCGGTATAAATTAGTAGTGTTTCCACCGGATGTAGCCACTTTTGCACAACATGTTTTGCACAGCACCAGTTTCTGATGTTCGTCTGAGGCTTCAAATCCAAAATACTGCCAAATGGCCGACGTGCTGTTTTTCTTTGGGATCAAATCCCCTGACTCCGCTTCAGCTCCCGCTTCAGCCATGTCTGAAATTGAATGACCAGCTACACTGATTGGAGTGGATAACACGTGACCTGTCCACGCGCAGCATGCAGCTTCTTGATTGGTAGCTGACACAGAGTGGTTTTTACACCATGCTGGGGCAATACGCAGAGCATACATGTGTGAAATTATTGACTAAACAAAACATGGGTCAGTTTAGGAGCACTGAGAAAAACCGCGGCTTTGACAATCCCAAAATCGTGTTGTCCGAGATCGCGATTTTCGGTTGAAAACGATAGATTGTTCAGCCCTAATGGATAGCGATAACGACAGTGTTCACAGCGAAAGCGAGTTTTACTACCCTGAGGAAGAAGAAATAAAACATTTCAGGAGAAAGCTAAAAACCTGTAATTTGCTAACACCGAGCAAAAACATGGCTGAATCCTGAATGACTCCTATTTGTATAAATAGGGGACTACATAGGCGGCAAAATGTAGTTTTTTTTTTTTTTTCCTGCCATGGAAGTGCACTTGTATACCGAGGAGGAAGCCATTTGCATTACAGCCGTGAATGAGGATTCAAAATGGCGGCTTGGATCGGTTTTCCCTTTCGGGCGCTCTTGTTTTCTGTTAGAATTTGGGAAAGAAAAAATAAATATATTATTTACCAGCTTAAGGTCGGTCCGTATGGTGAAATACCGTGACCTCGGCCTTGAATACTGACCTCGGCCCAGAGGGCCTCGCTCAGTACTTTCAAGACCTCGGTCACGGTATTTCACCATACGGACCTCCCAGCTGGGAAATAATGCGTTTTGTGGAAATTTTACGACCGTGCCGAATTCACTTACGGTTTTTCATTCACAGTGTGCTTCTGTCCCCCTTATCATGTCCAACTTGTTTTCTTTCAGTTTCATTTCTTTAAATTAATTTATATTTCACATTTTATTGGGTTAATCGAGATGTAACTTTATTTCCTCCAGAAGCTTTGAATTTGGAGGAGTCTGAAGGTGATGATACACGGGGCAACTTTTTGGCCAATGGTGCTGGGAACGGGCAACCAGGTGGAGACGCAGGACAACTAATTAGGGCAACAGACAATTGGCAACGACCAATCCGATAAGAGCAAATCTATTGCCAGGGAGAGACGCAGCAAAGATGGACACTCAAACATTTGCAGCTGTCACTTTTTTGTCTTGGCTTCAGAAATGAATTTTGCTCAAGTAAGTATCACTTCTGGAACAAAACTGAATGCATAGCTAGCAATAACGTTCAGCTAGCTATGTTAGCAAAAACCACTGCTAGTTAGCTAAATCCCATTCAGTCTCTATGGAGCGGTGGTTAGCTAACAGCAGTTTACACTTGGCTGAAAAAAATAAATGTCTTAATTCCATCCTGAGCACATAAAAATAGACGTTTGTTGGTTTTCTAAGCATTTGATGAGGATGATCTTAAAAAGTTGCCTAAAACGATCAAAATTGTTTAGATAAAAATTATGTTGCCCAATCTCAATGGGAAATGTCGAAGTGCAATTGCCCGGCAACATTGCCCAAAAGTTTCCCCGTGTGTCATCACCTTTACTCTTAAAACTGCAGATCAGGTAATGGGTTAGAACAACACGCACATCATAATGGAGCTTTGGGTAGTTTTAGTTTATTGGTGGAGTTTTATTGAAAAATTGTAAGTCATTAAAGCATGATGATTATCATAACTATACCTGCTTTTTGATGAAGTTTATCACTTTCCTTTCACTGAACTAGTAAATGGATAGTAATGAAAAGGTTATGGTCAGGACGAGTGGATTAAAAAGTTAACGTTGAGCCCTGGATTTATAACTGAAGTGAGTTTTGTACAAGAGTTGAACTGTAAAGTGCTTCAGTTAAAATCCATTTGTAATACTTAGTAGAAATAAAGGTTTCGGTATGAGAAAAGGAAAAAGCATTATGGTGCCGTCTCTACAGGGCTCAATATTAAGGACTGCCCGATTCCCCGGGACAAGTGGGATATGTCCCCGACATACCCGATCGGGCAAGTTGGAATGTGCATATATTACGAATTAGCGCCACAAAAATTAAGCTTTTTGATCTTTTATTTCAGTTCCTAAAAGCGTCCCTCGCTACGTATCTGCCATTATGTCTTGGCTGTTTTCTTAGTCTCGGTTTCATTTACTGCTTTGCAAGTTATTTTCTATCCCCCCGCTGTTGTAGTATGGTACACATGCTGTTTATAGACCCCTTGTGCATGACGTCACGCATCACGTTATAATTCCAGCTGGAGTCAGACAGACACCGTCTTTCATGCAAGCAAGGCTTAATCTGTCTTCAATATGGTTAATTTTTGCGCTGTTTTTGCTTGTTCAAATAGAGAACTAGATAAAAGGCATTACCGTCTCCCCGCAATCAAGAGATATGTTCACAAATCGAAGCAAATGCTTCAAGAACAGCGAGGAAATGAGTGGTTAAAGAATACGAGGAGAGGAGCTCAGCCTGAAAACTCCAGAGAAATTCACGATTGTATTTAAAATGTATTTTACAAAAACAGAAAGTCGGAAGTGAGGATGGAAGAGTTTGATTAAGAATCTCGCTTTTTTTTTTTTTCCTGCTCACATTCGAGTCAGCGCCTTCATGAAAGTGTTTGATTTTCCTAAAGATGAAGCCGCTTCCTTATTTGACACACACAACCCAGACTGGTTTCAAACAACTCGGGCATAAAAAACTCAACAAGGAGCGACATGCACGATAAATCCTGAAAGAACAGAACAGATTAAGAGCAGAGAGAGCTGGAGCTTTGTTTCTGTTATCAGAGGAACACAGTCCTGTGCAAAATATATATATATATATATATATATATATATATATATATATATATATATATATATATAAATTTTTTTTTTTTTTATAAAATCCACCTCTAGGTTTAAAAAAAAAAAACAACCTGCACTGTATCATGACAGACCAGCTGCACTGATTCAGTTACAGGTTGCCATGTCCGTCTAAAACACCCACAACCTACACACTAAACCAGACCTGGGCATTTTCCGGCCCGCGGGCCGCATCCGGCCCTTTGGTTCATTCTGACCGGCCCGTGTAAGGTTAATTAGAAATTACAAAATAAACGTATTTTCTAATTTTACCTCATGCATGGACTGAATGTGCATTGCTTTTATTTTGAAGTTGTGTTCAACAAAAACACAATGCGCACGACATGAACATGACATGAAATCCCACGAAACCTAATCCCGCGATAACTACTTCCGTAATTTGTCCAGACCAACCACAAACTTGTACGTCATCCTTCAAACGGTCCAGCCAATCACATAGTGTGATGTCACCAGCAGGCGCCGGAGCCCGAGCCGATCTGTGGATCTGATTCCTACACCGAATCGACTGATGATCATCTGTCAGCTGTGCTTCGCATCTCCACCTCAGACATTCAACCTGACTCTGATGCACTCGTTAAAGACCAACAGAGACTAGATTTCTCTCACTGAACAAATAAAAAACTGAAAAACACCAAATGAGGTGATTAGACTACAAATGTCAGCATCATTATTGTAATATGATGTATCTTGCTTGATATTTGGAGTAGAAAGACAATATTGTGATGTCTTTATTGTGTTTTGGGGTGAATGTGACTGAAAAAAAAATGGTACAAACGTTCACATTTTGTTAACCATTGTTTTGGGAAATTTGATTGAATAAATGACATTTTTTGTAAGGCAACCTCGTTTTTTCCATACTCTTACCAGTCTTAGCAGCTTGTAAAAACAATGTTATTTCTTGCTTTATATAAAGAAATACAATTAATATTATGCAGAATTTAGTTCAGCCTTTTGGTCCGACCCTCCACAAAATTTTCTGTTTCTCATGTGGCCCCATGGAAAAAATAATTGCCCACCCCTGCACTAAACAATAATTTTAAACTTAAACATTATCCTGTCCATCATGACGCAGCTTGGTTTTTTTTTCTTTAAACCTAGAAGTGGATGATGACCAAAAAAAAATCTGAAACACAGTACTGTTCAAAAGTCTTGGCACCCTATTGCTTTCTTCATGCAAACTTTTGTTATAGATTTCTATTTTATGATTTCTACGTTATTGAGTAATGAACCTCCAGTCTGAGAGAGTTCTACACAAACACACTGAACTTTACAACAGCTGCATGCATGTGAACTAGAAATAAATCGACTAAGGCAGGGGAAACTATTTCGGATAAAATTATTGTCCGTTACAAGTAAAAAGTAACCAATAACCAAACTTCAACTCAATGTGTGATCTTCATTTTATGTTGCAATTTAGAACTATTCTGTACAGAAGAGCGATAGTTCCACTAAGATTTATTTATTTATTTATTTTTTTATTTATTTATTTTTTTTTAATTTCTGAGAAAAAACTCAATTTTCGAGATTAAAGTCAGAAATTTGGAGAAAAAAGTCAAATTTCGAGAAACAATCTCAAAACTTTTGAGAAAAAAAGTCAATTTTGAGAAAAAAGTCAAAATTTGAGAAGTCGAAATTTTCGAGAAAAAAGTCAAAATTTTCGTCAAAAGTTTTGAGAAAATAAACTCGAAATTTGCGAGAAAAAAAGTCACAAATTTAGGCTACCGGGAAGTACCAGGTCATTCAGAACTGACGGAGACTTAGTCTGCTACTACTGTGTTTAGTGCTGCTGAAATGGACGACTTAATCAAATGTTATTTCGGGATTGGGTTTAATAACAAGGAGATCCTTGCGGTCTTGGCACAGAATCACATGTAATTCGTTTCTACTTAATCTTTGCTTGTTATGTAGTGGTTCTCTGTTAGTCTCTAGCAAACAGAAAGCCGCTGCCTAGAAGTATTTGAATCTACGTGAATCACATCACCAACCGACTTCCTGTACCCCGGTTGTCACAACTCTGAATTCCATGGCTCTGGTCTCAGCCATTCATGTCTACCGGCCGCGAGTGAGTGTCACTTCTGTATGGAAGCCCGCCTTCTACAGATTTCTGATTTTTTTTTTTCTCGAAAATTTTGATTTTATTTCTCAAATTTTAACTTTTTTCTCGAAAGTTCTGACTCTTTTTTTTTCTCAAATTTCGACTTTTTTCCTCGAAAATTTTGACTTTAATCTCAAAAATTCTGAGTTTTTTTTTTTTTCTCAGAAGTTTCCAAATAAAATATAAAACCCTGGCCCTATTGCTCTGCCGTAATTATGTGGTTTTTCTAAAAAAAAAAAATAGTACTCTCAAAATAGCGGGCAAGTAGAACTTGAGTTAATGTCGAGTCCTGCTCTAATCAGTTTCTAAATTGGTTGAATAAGAATAGCTGTGATTTGTAGTTGCCTTATTTATTAGTTAGTTAATGGAGAGAATATCAGACTCACCACTTTTACTGGACGTGGTTTAAATTGTATTCCACACGTCAGGCTTTTGCAGTTAGTTTTCCTCCATTAACTCCTTTCGCGCTCTCGCTGGTATAGAAACGTAATCCGCAAAGCAATTATCGGTATCCGCTGTTAATTGTTCATCATACTCCATAAAGCTGACTCTGTTCTTCTCTACGACGACGCTGACGATTTAACTGTGTGTTCTGATCGTCTCTGATACTCCACACGAGTGTTTCTGTGGGTTGTTTGATGACTCGCAGCCTTCCCATGATCCAGCAGACGTAATCGCTTTGAACGCGATTGTGCAACCTTTAACCACATGCGTCTTTAAATGTATCGCATGGAGAACTGACGTCATCGTGTGCAGCAGTGTAATTTAAATATAGCACATTGTGCAGCACTAGTGGAATATTAGATGAATATTTGCGGACAAAGCAAAACATTCATTATCATATGATTTCTGCACAATGCAAAGCTCAGGCAGCGTTATCCCAGATATCCTCATTTAGCCTGAGAATTTGTTTGGCTTGTTAGTAGATAAATACCGTAATGTTTTTAATACTGCAGCTTGGGTCTGATTGGTGCACAGGTCTAATACGTTATCGTTTCTATCGTAACAAAGTACGCAGGGGTGTGTCTGGTTTTAAATCCTCAGGTAATACATTTAAAAAAAAAACATGTCAGTATGGAGGTGTTTAATATTTATGGAAGGAGTCTCCAGTGTCAAAGGTAAACATGTAACGTTGTTTTCCGACACCGGAAAGACTTCGAGAGACAGGCGTTTGTTGGAGGGTTTTTTCTTTTTTTTCTCTCTTATTAATTGACAGAGAAGAAAGAGACGCTCAATATCAAGAGAGGAACTGCTATCATGGTTATATGTGACGCACTTCTTTCATCAATGTTCCATAACATGACCTACGAACAAATAAAAAGTATGATATATTGTGCGTTAATTAATTACAATTGTAATCGTTGGCAAATATAAGAGAAATGATTCTATCCACATTTGCTGGATATGAGCAATCGCACGCTCCGATTGGCTACTCTACTCCTAGGATATCGGCTCATATCCCATGAGTAGAGAAAAGCAAAAAAGATCTGAGCTTTCTGGTTCTCATTTACATTATTTTGTTTTCGTTTTGTATTCCTCTACTATACACTACTTGGTGTAGTTTATTGATGAGTTTGAGTCTGCGTAATTTTTCTTTTTCTTTTTCCAGATCGTTCAAGCTGGCCACTTTATTAAGAACATCCACCCATCCACCTGCTGTTTTATGCGGTTCTCTAATCAGCCAGTCCATTGACAGCAGCACAATACATAAAATCATGCAGATACAAATCAAGAGCTTCAGTTAATGTTCACAATGTTCAAACATCAGAATGGGAAAAATTGTGATGTCAAAGTGTGACTTTCTTTCACTGTGGCATGGGTGATGGTTTGAGCCAGATGGACTGGTTTGAGTATTTCAGAACCTGCTGATCTGCTGGGGTTTTCACACACAACAGTCTCTAGAGTTTACACAGAATGGTGCAACAAACAAAAAACATTGAGTTGACTGAGCGACAGTTCTGTGGGTGGAAACAAACGCCTTGTTGAAGAGAGGTCAGAGGAAAATGGACAGATTGGTTCGAGCTGCCAGGAAGGATATAGTAACTCATAGCAACTCTTTACAACCGTGGTGAGCAGAAAAGCATCTCAGCATGCAACAGCAGAACAACACATTGGGTTCCAGTCCTGCAGCCAAGAACAGGAGTCTTAGCATCAAGAATAAGTTTCTATTAAAGGAGAACGGAAGTCATTTTTAAACTTACTTTATTTCTTAATTAACGTGTTGGTCAGTTACGTTTTCGGTTGTAGTAACCTTATATCGTGACTTGTATTGGCAACTAATTGCAATTAAATATTATACTTATCAGCCTATTCGGTTTTCAGCCATGTTGAATTTAGTTCGTTTGGTCCACGGCAGGCGTCGCTTATCCGCGCGATCTTCACAAAACTTGTGCGAGACTTCGAAACATGAAGTGTCAGCCAGGTGTCAGTGCCGCCATTTTGAAAACTCTTTTCCAAACGAAGTATTGCACAAAAATGAGTTTAAATGACGATTACTGCCTACTTTTTTCAAACTTTCCTGATTGCTAACAAAACTTCCGGCTTGATTACATCAGCATTCGAAAGAGGGCGCGCGCGTCTTTTGATAACGTTGGCAGACGTCGGCCACTTTGATTTCTGCTGTATGTTTTACTTCCGTCCTACGATGTCTCACACAGGTCTCAACGAATCTCGTTTACGCCCATTGTTTTGACATGTGGACTGATATATCACATAGCATATTTCAAACACTCATATAGCAGTGACAAAATAGCGATCAAAAATGCATTCCTATAATAAAATGAGAGAAATAGAATTTTGATGATAAATTTGGCTTCAGTTTTCCTTTAAAGTGGCCGGTGAGTGTAGTGTGAGACGCTCTGACCAGACGAGAGTTTGATTATACAGACAAAATGAAACTGTCTGTGTGGAGTTTGCATAATACTCATTTTACAGTCAGATTTGACTGTACACAAGTCTGATGAACAAGAGGCGTAGTGATGACTGGGTGTGTTTTGAAAATTTTTTTTAAAGTGTTAGGAATCTGTGTCAAAGTCGGTCAAAAAGCGTCAGAAAAACACCGTGTGTATGTGTGTGGCCTGTCAACACTGGCCAGCTCTGTCAGATTCCTCAGATTCTATCTGCTGCCATTCTAATGAACCATGCGCCAAAAATTAGGTCTTTGCCCTCAGGCCCGTTCAGCTACTCGTCCTCATCCAGACCCAAAAGCTTATGGATTTTCTCCCCCCTCCCGCCCCCACGTTATGGGAGTTTCAATTTCCAAACAATGGTGCTTTGTGACTTCAGCAAAGATCTTTGTTTACCATTTTTGGGATTAGTCTGATTTGATTTAATTGGAACCAGGATGTAGAAACGATAAGGCGCTTTTTGCTACTGGAGGGGGGCGGGGGACGTGGACCGGTGCATTCCGAGTCTGTTGGACGCCATTTCTACATCTCTGGTAGGTCAATAGGACGTACGAGTGTCGATTGATATCCTGTGTGAAATGATGGCGAGTTGGGGAAGAGCTGGACAAGAAGCGAGGGATGATGTCGAGGTAAGGGTGGCGGATAGGAAGGGACACTTTGGCTGGAGCTTTTCCTTTTACACAGAACACGGCCTGTGATTTCCTGTGACGGGACATCTGATTCATGACCTCTCTCTCTCTCTCTCTCTCTCTCGTGTTTGTGTATAGAACTCTCCTCTGTTCCAGTATTTGCAGGATCTAGGACACACCGACTTTGAGGCATGTTCACCCATCTCTCCGGAGCAGGAGGAGGAACTGAGCACTTGTGCCCAGGACATCCTGCCCCCTCCCAGAGTGAGTGCCAATATCTACGTCACACTGCTATCACACCGTCACTGGACTATGACCATGATTGTATATATTTATATTATAAATCAGTACCAGTTAAAAGTTCAGACACGCCTTCTAATTCAGTGTTTTTTTTTCCTTTATTTTTATGAATTAAGTCACTTCATGTCTTAAAGTAATGATGGATGTCGTTTCTCTTTACTTACTTGAGCGGTTTCTTGACGTAATATGGATTACTACAGTTGTGGTGTAGAATAGGGCTATTTTACTGTATTTTTTTATTTACTATTCGATCTCAAACACATTAAGAATGCAAGAAACTAATTAACTTTTGACGTGACACACCTTTTAATTGAAAAGCATTCCAGGTGACTATCTCATGAAGCTGGGTAAGATAACGCCAATAGTGTACAAAGCGTCATCAAGGTAAACCTTTTTTTGTTTACCACATAATTCCATGTGTGCTCCGTGTGTTCCGTCATAGTTTTGATGTCTTCAGTATTGTTCTACTATGTAGAACAATACTTGAGAATGAGTCGAGTAGGGGTGTATAAACTTTTGACTGGTACTCTATAACTGTGATTGGTGCTATTTAGACCTTGCAACTCTTACTAATTAAACTTGTCATCAAAGAAAACATGTATTTAACTCTTTAAAAAAAAAAAAAAACATCTTGACCCATTTTTGGCTATAATCTCTTCTCCCCCTTCTTCATATTTACTTGGATGAAAATGGCTGCGTTTTGCTGTTGGGTTGAGTGTCCAAGCCTGAGCATCCAAAGTGTTGAGTCAGCCAGGTTGAGTGAAAGTTGTAGAACAATGGTGAAAACGTACATTTGACCAACGAAGTTTTCTAAATGTTGTACATCCACGTTGTATTGTTTTACTGTCTTATTTATCTTAAGGATATAATACATTTATAAATAAAAATCTCTCTTAAGGCACATAGGTTGTTGTGAATGATGCATTACTTATTGTTAAAAATATTGATGACTTTCACCTTGAACTGCATATAAAATGTTATTTCCCAGCTGGGAGGTCCGTATGGTGAAATACCGTGACCGAGGTCTTGAAAGTACTGAGCGAGGCCCTCTGGGCCGAGGTCAGTATTCAAGGCCGAGGTCACGGTATTTCACCATACGGACCGACCTTAAGCTGGTAAATAATATATTTATTTTTTCTTTACCAAATTCTAACAGAAAACGAGAGCGCCCGAAAGGGAAAACCGAGCCGAGCCGCCATTTTGAATCCTCATTCACGGCTGTAATGCAAATGGCTTCCTCCTCGGTATACAAGTGCACTTCCATGGCAGGAAAAACACTACATTTTGCCGCCTATGTAGTCCCCTATTTATACAAAATTGAGTCATTCAGGATTCAGCCATGTTTTTGCTCGGCGTTAGCAACAGTTACAGGTTTTTAGCTTTCTCCTGAAATGTTTTCTTTTATTTCTTCTTCCTCAGGGTAGTAAAACTCGCTTTCACTCTGAACACTGTTGTTATCGCTATTCATGCTGTAAAATTAATGCTATTCTCCTGAGAAATGCTGGCAAACATTTTAAGATTTTTGATAATCTTATTATAAATAAATCTTATGTTGACCAAAAATGCTACTATGTTTGTTGTTGTGAACGAGCGAGTCGCCAGAGGTCCGTAACTGGGGTCCGTACCGTAGGATATGGACCCGCTCGCCAGCCAATCAGAGTGCAGGATCTGGACCACGAAAAAAAGAATTTCTGCCAATCGTGCGCTCTGATTGGCTACTCTACTACGAGGATATCAGCTCATATACGGTGAGTAGAGAAAAACAAAATGGCGGTGTGTGTTGCTGAACCAACTGAGGACGAAATAAAAACTACTCGAAAACAAAACCCCCAAAAAAGGCAACAAAATATGGAATAAAAGTATTTGATTGTAAGAACATAGATATCTTTTTTTTTTTTTTTTTCAAGAATTATCGCATTTTTCACAAATTGTTCCTGTCATTTCGCTGGTGTGTTTATATTCATCTTTAAACATTAAAATTTGTTGGATTTTTTTTTAAACTGGTTCTAAAGCTCAAATGAATTTGAAAATGACAGAACTGACATGTCCAAGGAAAAATTAAATAAATGTGTAAAGCTGTTGTGTTGCTCGGCACGACAGCAAGACGGCACTTTCTACAAAAAACAGCACTAAAGTCAATTCATGCAGCCATCGATAGACTTTTAAGAAGTCTGCCTAAGCGGAAATGATTTTGTCGGACATTTTGTATCAAGTTTTTATTTATCGAATTTGCAAAAAATAAAAATGCTCTGTTTCTCAAAATCCAGTGAATGTGGATAGAATAAAAGTTATTCCACTCAATCTCATCGTACACGGCTTATAGCCAACTATCAGCTCACGTACAACTCGATTTCGTGGAATAACTGTTAAATGTAATATCACTGGGACACAGATGACACCCCAATGAATGAATCACACAACTGGTGTAAGTGTAAAGCAAGACTTTATAATCTCATGTTTCCGTAGGCCGACACACTTGACTGCGTAAAGAAAAAAGATCAACCAGAAATAAAACCTGCGTTTTCTCATTACTGCGACACGACTATTCACTGTCTGTCTGAATTTGGCTTCTTGTGGATTGAAACTTTGAGGCCAATATAACAAACCAGATATGAATATTTTATGGCTGGATAAATTTATCATTGCCTGACTACGTGCTGAAATCATCACACGAGATATCAGGTCTCTGTTATCAAGATAGGAATGAGTTTATTACCTCTGCAGGCTTTGTTGTTGGAGAAGGTTATGTTTTCCGCCTCCGTTTGTGTGTCTGTTCCCAACATAACTCAAAATGTACTGAATGGATTTTGATGAAGTTTTGATTAAAGGTGGCCCATGGGCCAAAGAATAATGGATTAGATTTTGATGCAAATCTGGATATGTATGTAGAGCCAGGATTTTTTTTTTTTTTTTGTCTGTTCCCAATGTAACTCAAAGTAGTGAACGGATTTGGATGAAATTTGGTGGGCAGATGTAGTACAACCCCAATTCCAAAAAAGTTGGGACAAAGTACAAATTGTAAATAAAACAGAATGCAATAATTTACAAATCTCAAAAACTGATATTGTATTCACAATAGAACATAGACGACATATCAAATGTCGAAAGTGAGACATTTTGAAATTTCATGCCAAATATTGGCTCATTTGAAATTTCATGACAGCAACACATCTCAAAAAAGTTGGGACAGGGGCAATAAGAGGCTGGAAAAGTTAAAGGTACAAAAAAGGAACAGCTGGAGGACCAAATTGCAACTCATTAGGTCAATTGGCAATAGGTCATTAACATGACTGGGTATAAAAAGAGCATCTTGGAGGGGCAGCGGCTCTCAGAAGTAAAGATGGGAAGAGGATCACCAATCCCCCTAATTCTGCACCGACAAATAGTGGAGCAATATCAGAAAGGAGTTCGACAGTGTAAAATTGCAAAGAGTTTGAACACATCATCATCTACAGTGCATAATATCATCAAAAGATTCAGAGAATCTGGAAGAATCTCTGTGCGTAAGGGTCAAGGCCGGAAAACCATACTGGGTGCCCGTGATCTTCGGGCCCTTAGACGGCACTGCATCACATACAGGCATGCTTCTGTATTGGAAATCACAAAATGGGCTCAGGAATATTTCCAGAGAACATTATCTGTGAACACAATTCACTGTGCCATCCGCCGTTGCCAGCTAAAACTCTATATAGTTCAAAGAAGAAGCCGTATCTAAACACGATCCAGAAGCGCAGACGTCTTCTCTGGGCCAAGGCTCATTTAAAATGGACTGTGGTAAAGTGGAAAATTGTTCTGTGGTCAGACGAATCAAAATTTGAAGTTCTTTATGGAAATCAGGGACGCCGTGTCATTCGGACTAAAGAGGAGAAGGACGACCCAAGTTGTTATCAGCGCTCAGTTCAGAAGCCTGCATCTCTGATGGTATGGGGTTGCATTAGTGCGTGTGGCATGGGCAGCTTACACATCTGGAAAGACACCATCAATGCTGAAAGGTATATCCAGGTTCTAGAGCAACATGTGCTCCCATCCAGACGACGTCTCTTTCAGGGAAGACCTTGCATTTTCCAACATGACAATGCCAAACCACATACTGCATCAATTACAGCATCATGGCTGCGTAGAAGAAGGGTCCGGGTACTGAACTGGCCAGCCTGCAGTCCAGATCTTTCACCCATAGAAAACATTTGGCGCATCATAAAACGGAAGATACGACAAAAAAGACCTAAGACAGTTGAGCAACTAGAATCCTACATTAGACAAGAATGGGTTAACATTCCTATCCCTAAACTTGAGCAACTTGTCTCCTCAGTCCCCAGACGTTTACAGACTGTTGTAAAGAGAAAAGGGGATGTCTCACAGTGGTAAACATGGCCTTGTCCCAACTTTTTTGAGATGTGTTGTTGTCATGAAATTTAAAATCACCTAATTTTTCTCTTTAAATGATAGATTTTCTCAGTTTAAACATTTGATATGTCATCTATGTTCTATTCTGAATAAAATATGGAATTTTGAAACTTCCACATCATTGCATTCCGTTTTTTTTTTACAATTTGTACTTTGTCCCAATTTTTTTGGAATCGGGGTTGTATTATCCTAGATTCAAGAGGTTTGAGTTTGATGTTGATAATATGTAGCTTGGTGAAGGTACGCACTCTGAGTGAGTGTCCTTGTTTGTAAATCATAGATAGGAGTGTTTCAGCAAAAATTTCTGTATTTATGATAATCCTGGAATTTCAGGGGGAAAAGTTTGGATCCTACTTGTGCTTTTTGAATGTGTGTAAATTGTATACATTAAAGTTATTCCATGAAATCAAGTCGTACATGAGCCGATAGCTGACAAGGTGCGTAGCACCGAGTTGAATGAAGTAATGATGATAGGTTCGACTTGTATAGTGCCTTTCTCACACCCAAGGTTGCTTTACAATTATAGGAAAAAAAAATTGTTCACCAAAAGAGCGTCAGGATGCAATTCCAATGGCGTTGCTACCACAGTTCCACCAAAAGACGCACAAAGGTATGTCCCACACCGCCTGCACAGCCACTGTGCTGCCGCCGGGCAACATCGCTCAGAACACCGTGCCAAGCACAGAAGCTCCGCTGGACAACCCTGATGTTAAAAAGAGCAGCGAGCTCACTGCAGTCCAGAGCGAGAAGCACAGGCATCACCCATGATGGACCAAGGCCTGAAGGAAACCGACACCAAATCTGGGTTCGGAGCTACACCACAACCGGTGGACAAAACGCTCAAACAAAGAACAAATATCAAACAATACAAACGCAAAAAGAAAAACGAAAAGCTCTGGTGAGAAACGGCAGCCAAAACATGCACAGCGTAATTTCAACAGGAAACGGAAATGATGCTTCAGTCACCATATATATAAGCCATGTACGACGAGATTGAGTGGAATAATGGTTTTATTCTATCCACATTCACTGGATTTTGAGAAACGGGGCATTTTTATTTTTTGCAAATTCGATAAATAAAAACTTTTTATTCAAAACATCCGACAAAATCATCAACGCTTAGAATGTAAACAGAACGGCGAAATGACGGTAGCAATTTGTGAAAAATGCGATGATAATTCTTGAAAAATAAAGTACGTTCTTACCATCAAATACTTTTATTCCATGTTTTGTTTTTGTTTTTTTGTATTCTTTGGGGTTTTGTTTTCAAGTAGAGTTTTATTTCATCCTCGGTCGGTTCAGCAACACGCTCCGCCATTTTGTTTTTCTCTACTCACCCGATATGAGCTGATATCCTGGTAGTAGAGTAGCCAATCAGAGTGCACGATTGCTCATATCCAGTGACTCTGGATAGAATTAAAAAAAAAACAAAAAAAACTTGTTCACAAATGTCAAGTTCAGTTGATGTTTGTTGAAGGTGTGTTGGCTGATTTAGCGATGTTTGCTTACTTGCTTGCTTGGTGGTTTGGGAAAACCTGTCGAATGTTGCCGTGGCTGAATTCTGGCAAAAATCAAATGGTTAAAATTAGATTTTTCTGCCTCAAACAATAACTTGGATACATCAGCTTGAAACTTTAACTATATTTCATCAAAACAACGTGAAAATGTTTTCAGGAACCAGTTTAACACGGTCAGCGTTGGCGAAGTGAGATTATCACACAGGGTTTGTCGGGTTTTGATCAAGTTGTTGAAGCTAAATTATAAGCTGTAAATCTCATCCGTTTTTAATGTTTGTAATCAGATAGCGGAAGTTGAAATGTCCGCAATGCTCCTGCGCTGTAGTCAGAATGAAATCTTTAAACATGGATCGAGAGCTAAACCATGTTTTGAACTAGATACTGTATGAAACATCAGAATTTCACACTGTTGTGGGTTTTTCCCAGAGCACCACACATCATTTAGGGTCATATTTTCATCAGCGTCCATCTTGAACTGAAAACGATGTAAAAAATTATTATTTTTTGGTCCAGTTTTGTAATTGGGTGTTGAATTTTTCATCCGTCAGTTGCGCAGCCAGTGTTGCAACGTAGGAATTCAGATTCACAAAAATAAATGACGCAGCAGAACAAATGGATCAGCGGTACTGAGCTTTTACAAAGCGGCTTTGCTCAGACTAAGCAGATTATAAGTTCCTCCGCTACATGTGGAAGTGTAACCTTATTGTGTTAATACGATCTAAGCGGGCTGTTTGCTAGTTTAATCTCCTGTTACCAAATATAGTCAGAAGTGTGCGTGGGAATGAACAACAGGCTCTTGGTCAACATCATTTCCCTAACCGGGAGTGATAAATTGCTTGGTTGTGCTTATGTTCTGTACCTAACGTGGATATACATGTCAGTGGTCTGTACTTGGAAGTAAACATGAACATCTGGCTGCCATGGAAATTTTGTCAATGTCAGTGGCGGTGCCATTTTAAGAAGCTCAACTTTCTGATAACTGTAAAAAAAAAATCAATGGGAAAACTGGGAAAATATGAATAGTATTAGTTCCAGTTTAATAGACTTGTCAGCGTTTTGTTGACTACAGGGTGTTTTGATGATAGTTTACTATCGTGTTGGCATGATTTCAATTGATAACCAGGAACTCTTGAGTGTCTAATATATAGTGCCTTGAAAAAGTATTCATACCCCTTGAACTTTTTCACATTTTTCCACCTTACAACCACGAACTTAAAAGTTTTTTTACTGAGATTTTATGTGATAGACCAACACAGAGTAGCACATAATTGTGAAGTGAAACGAAAATGATAAATGGTCTTCAAAATTTTAAACAAATAAAAATCTGAAAAATGTGATGTGCATTAGTATTCAGCCCCCCCCTGCGTCAATACTTTGTAGAGCCACCTTTTGCTACAATTACAGCTGCAAGTCTTTTGTGGTATGTCTCTACCAGCTTTGCACATCTAGACACTGAAATTTTTGTCCGTTCTTCTTTGCAAAATAGCTCAAGCTCAGCCAGATTGGATGGAGAGCGTCTGTGAACGGCAATTTTTAAGTCTTGCCACAGATGCTCAATGGGATTTAGGTCTGGACTTTGACTGGGCCATTCTAACACATGAATATTCTTTGATCTAAACCATTCCATTGTAGCTCTGGCTGTATGTTTCGGGTCATTGTCTTGCTGGAAGGTGAATCTCCTTCCCAGTCTCAAGTCTTTTGCAGCCTCCAACAGGTTTTCTTCCAGGATTGCCCTGTATTTAGCTCCATCCATCTTCCCATCAACTCCGACCAGCTTCCCTGTTCCTGCTGAAGAAAAGCATCCCCACAGCATGATGCTGCCACCACCATGTTTCACAGTGGGGATGGTGTGTGCAGGGTGATGAGCAGTGTTAGTTTTCCACCACACATAGCGCGTTGCATTTAGGCCAAAAAGTCCAACTTTGGTCTCATCTGACCAAAGCACCTTCTTCCACGTGTTTGCTGTGTCCCCTACATGGCTTCTGGCAAACTGCAAATGGGACTTCTTATGCCTGTCTTTCAACAATGGCTTTCTTCTTGCCACTCTTCCAAAAAGGCCAGAGTTGTGGAGTGTACGACTTATAGTTGTCCTGTGCACAGATTCTCCCACCTGAGCTGTGGATTTCTGCAGCTCCTCCAGAGTGATCATGGGCCTCTTGGCTGCTTCTCTGACCAGTGCTCTCCTTGTTCGCTCTGTCAGTTTAGGTGGATGGCCATGTCTTGGTAGGTTTGCAGTTGTGCCATACTTTTTCCATTTTTGAATGATGGATTGAACAGTGCTTCTTGAGATGTTCAGAGCTTGGGATATTTTTTATAACCTAACCCTGCTTTAAACTTCTCCAGAACTTTATCCCTGACCTGTCTGGTGAGTTCGTTGGTCTTCATGATGCTGCTTGTTCTTCAGTGTTCTCTAACAAACCACTGAGGCCTTCACAGAACAAGTGTATTTATGCTGGGAGTAAATTACACACAGTAGGACTCTATTAACTAATTAGATGACTTCTGAAGGCAATTGATTGCACTGGATTGTATTTAGAGGTATCAGAGTACAGGGGGCTGAATACTAATGCACACCACATTTTTTTTCAGATTTTTATTTGTTTAAAATTTTGAAGACCATTTATCATTTTCGTTTCACTTCACAATTATGTGCTACTCTGTGTTGGTCTATCACATAAAATCTCAATAAAAAACTTTTAAGTTTGTGGTTGTAAGGTGGAAAAATGTGAAAAAGTTCAAGGGGTATGAATACTTTTTCAAGGCACTGTATTGGTGACCACCATGACTTGGGTGTGTACTTGCTACATATTGAGGACCAGAACACGTTTTTGTTTTTTATCAAGAGTCGGAACATTTTAGGAAAGTCAGAACATTTTGTCTGGTCCTCACTTCTTCAGAAGTCTGTTTGAGGGTTAAGATCTAGTTTGAGGTTTCAGGTTAGGGTTAGGCATTTAGTTGTAATGGTTAATGCCCAGGTCAGACGGCAGGCTGCAACTAGTTTTCAACTACTTGCGTCTACCTGCGATGATAAAATCGCAGGTACATGCAAGACTGGTCTCACCGCATGATGACGCAGATAATGGCAGAGGGTCTTTAGTAGAGGCAGGTTGACGCAAGTGGATCACGATCTGGTCGCATTTCAGCTGTGATTCACTTCCAGTTGGTGCACACAGCAGGTTGACGCAATGCTTGAGCAACCGATTGCGGGTTGAAAAAAAGCATGAGTCCAGAAACGCAGCCCTGCAACAGGAAAGAGTTCTCAGTTCAAAGAACATGGTTCAGAAGTTTAAAAGTTCAAAGCGTTTCCACGTCGGGAAAACAACGTGCTCACAGTCCCAATAAAAGATATCCACAGAAGAGTGAAATATTCCAGAAAGTAACACAATGATAGAATACAAAAATCGGGGGGGGGCAAAAAATCATATCCTGAGGTGAAGACAATCCCACGCCGAATGAATATCTGAGCAGTATAATATATAAAGTTGTGGATGAGCTGATGAGAGACAGGTGTGCTAACCGCAGCACGGGGAAAACCGGGGAATGGGGTGAAAGATCGTATCAGGACCTGGATGTTCCCGGCTGGCTCATGACAAGATTCAGCTTAAAAACCCTGCATCTTGCAGTAAGTCTGACCACAATGAAGGATTTGATGCAAAACGCCTGTGTCCACCTGCAGTCGGTCGTCACCCAACCGATCTCCGGTCGCAGCATGCGTCTTTCTGCCGTCTGATCTGGGCATAAGGTTAGTTTAAGGGGTTTGAGAATGCGTTATGTCAGTGAGAGTCCCCACAAAGATAGAAGTACAAGAAAGTGTGCACGCACATGTTTAGATATACTACTGAGGACCAAATGTAACCGTGAGTTGGACTAGTGGTAGCATGTCTGCCTCTCGACCGGGAGGTTGTGAGTTTGACTTGCAGTCAGGTCATACCAAAGACCATCATAGAAATGGTACCTATGGTTTTCTGGTGAGGCGTGCCACAACACTGATATGAGTAGGAAGTCAAACCCTTGCGGTTCCCAGAGGACCAGCCCTCCCACCACTGTAACCCTAGCTATGTAATAGGTGAGAGGTTAAGGACTATAGAAACAGAGATTGGCACCGCCCAATGTGCCTTAAGACCTTGATTAGCACTGGGACAGGAGACTGCCTGGGAAGACCAGGTCCTGGCACAGGAAGGACTTCGACTTTTTTGAGGACCAAACGTCTCCACAAGGATGGTAAAATCTGACAATTTTGACCTTGTAGGGACATTTGGATGGTCCCCACAAGGAAATGGTTGTTGTTTAACAAAAAGAAAAAGAGCCAAAAAGTTTCATTACTGGGGTTAAGGTTGGGTGGCGGCACAGCGTTAACAAACTGCGTTAAAAGTCGACGGCCTTTCGATTTCATAAAAATGGTGAAATTGAGTTCCCTCTGAAATTTGGTCATTTTGATATTTTTGAGGGGATTCCCGAGCAAATAATGTGCATGAAATCGGTCGCTTTGTGCAATCGAGCAGACAGAGGAAGTCCGTGTGTGCATGCGCAGGTTTACCACCTTCTTCTGGGTTTTACAGCAGCTGGCCTCCACAGTGTTGCATTACTGCCATCTACAGGTTTACCGTACCTTTGACCGTGCACTGACCGTTCCATCATTCTGTCGCTAAACGAGCAGCTGATCACACCGAGGTGCTCGCTGACCGTCTATTTATTAGTTTGGTCCTGCGTTTCCTTTCCTTCGTATATAACATAACATCTTTTCTTCTTGTTTTCCGTTACTGTCGTCGGTCTTTCTTTCACGTTTCATTCGCACACTCCCGTCCTCCGTTTTTCTCTCCTGTTTCAAATTTGTATCCCACAATGCCTTGCGCGAACGGGGAAAGTCCACTGTGTGATGTGATGTGATGTGATGTGATGTGATGCACGACGTAGTATCTGGAATTGGGTCATGGTGAAGTAGGAAAAAATAGCAGTGAATTTAGGGCCACATGGCCCTAAATTCATTTATCGTTCTTGTAAAAAAAAAAAGAATAAAATTGTAAGTCTGTGATTTGAATTTGGTAGCTTTTAGTCTACTAAACAAAAATAATTGGGTATTTGGGGGGGTCTTTTCATGACCTACACTTGAAAAATCTGAAAGGCAGTCTAGCTTTAATACTTGTCAGTGGAAGGTGAGACGCGTGTGTAAAAGCTTTGTGAAACGGTGATATTTGTGCTGTGTGGTATCAATTAGTCATATGATTGTGCTGTATGATCCATAACACTTGATGTTGTAATGCTGTAAGTCTTATACAACTTGCTTCTTCAGTGTTCAGTGTGCGCTGTGTACACACACACACACACACACACACACACACACACACACACATTCAACTCTTCTCATTCTTCACTCGCTGTCTTGAACACACAAAGCAGTCCGAATGCCCCTCAGCAACGCTAGCAGAATACTGAACACACTGACGAATACCTCGAAATAAAAAGCATTCATTGCCTTTATTCAGACTTTGCATTCACATTGGAAGAACAGCGAACTCGCTCACACACAGACCGGGGCACGGATGTCCCAAGAATGTGTGTAACACAAGAATACGAGTTAGTTTCGTCCTGCTGCGGACAAGAAAAGCACGTTACAGTTAAAGTGCTGCACATAGTGAGATGTGATACAGTGCCTCGTGGTATCTTGAAGCAAAGTCACTGATCAAAACCGCCAGTGTCCGAATGTCAAGTTATCAAATTGTTTCCAAAAGCTGACCCTGAGTAGATTTTACTGTCTTGGACAAGTGTAAAAATAAGAAATACTAGTCACAGGATGGTACTATTGTGTTTATTCAAGTGGAGGGTGGATCCAGCTTGTGTAACCCGCACCAGGGTTGAGCCTCATTTATCACCCTGGACCTGGCGTCTGCTGTGTGTCTGAAGAAATGACGTCATATCCTGTTCCTGTTACTCACATGCTTTTATCTCCTGACCAGATTACACGTAATAATAAAATCACCTTTATCGCTTCATGACTCATTCTATAAAATGTGAGCGGACCCTATTGTATACGATTTTAATTTTCATCATGCCTTCGATTCAAAGCTAAACGTGTAGATGACTAATCAGATGATGTGTTTCCAGGCAGGTGGGATTTGGAGGCTGGCTGAGATCCTACGCCCTCTGAGTCCGTTCGGTCAGAGCGATGCCCCTCTGCAGCTGGAGCAGCAGCTGGTAAGAAGACCTGGTGATTTTGTTTCAGCTTCCTACACACACACACACACACACACACACACACACACACACACACACACACTGCCTGAGTTCTAGTTCTGAGCAGCGACTGAGTCATCTACTGTTAGTCAATAACAGAGTTTGAAACTATAATCTCGGAAAGGAGCAAAGAGGATGATTGGACACATCTTTCTGGATGTGTCCAATCTTTGTTTCCAGACTGTTAGTAAGACTTTTGATAGAAAATATTTGTGGCACTTGGATAAAAACCCGAGTTCACGGGAGCAGTTTGAACTGTCTGGGACAGATGTTTAATCTGCTGTTGTACAGCCTTTGTTTTTGATGACGTCAGTACATTCTGACACTCTGTGTTTTTGTGTCCTGGCAGGACTCTGCGTTCCGGCAGTACTCCCTGCGCTGTGTGTTGTCTCAGGACGTGCTGTTGCAGGAGGACGTGGAGCTCATTGAGCTATTAGACCCCAGTGCCCTCTCTCTGGGCTCTACGAGTACTGCCTGCCCAAGCGCCACCTCAGCTCTGCCTGCACCCCGTTACATTTCCACACCATCCATATGGTATGCGCACGTGTGCACACACACTATGAAATGTCTAGAGAGAAATTCTGTAAGCATATATGTTTGTGTGTGTGTATATATCAGGGCTCGACATTAAGGACTGCCCGATTGACCGGGGCAAGTGGGATATGTCCCCGACATGCCCGACCGGGCAAGTTGGAATGAGCATATATTATGAACTAACGCCACAGAAATTAGGCTTTGTGATCTTTGATTTCAGTTCCTAAAAGCGTCCCTCGCGACGTATCTGCCGTTTGTGGCTGTTTTCTTAGTCTCGGTTTAATTTACTGCTTTGCAAGTTATTTTCTATCCCCCCCCCACTGTTGTAGTATGGTACGCATACTGTTTATAGACCCATTGTGCATGACGTCACGCATCAAGTGATCATTCCAGCTGGAGTCAGACGGACACCGTCTTTCATGCAAGCAGCTTAATCTGTCTTCAATATGGTTAATTTTTGCGCTGTTTTTGCTTGTTCAAACAGAGAAAGAGATAAAAGGCATTACCGTCTCCCCGCGATCAAGAGAAATGTTAACAAATAGAAGCATTTGAAATGTTCACAAATAGAAGAGTTTCATTAAGAATCTTGTTTTATTTTTATTTTCTGCTCGCATTCGAGTCAGCGCCTTCATGAAAGTGTTTGATTTACTTAAAGATGAAGCCGCTTCCTTATTCGACACAGAAAACCCAGATTGGTTTCAAACAACTCGGACATAAAAAACTCAACAAGGAGCAACATGCACGATAAATCCTGACAGAACAGAACAGATGAAGAGCAGAGAGAGCTGGAGCTTTGTTTCTGTTATCAGAGGAACACAGTCCTGTGCAAAATATTTGTATATCATTTTGTTTGTTTGTTTGTTTGTTGTTTATCATCTGCCTCTAGGTTTATTTTAAAAAAAAAAGTGCTGCTTCATGACAGACCAGCTGCACTGATTCAGTTACAGGTTGCCATGTCTGTATAAAACACCCACAACCTACAAACTAAACAATAATTTTAAACTTAAACATTATCCTGTCTGTCATGATGCAGCTTGGGTTTTTTATGCCTCCGCCACCGTAAGGTGCAGGAGACATTATGTTTTCGGGTTGTCCGTGCGTCCGTCCCGAAACCTTGTGAACGCGATATCTCAA
Source organism: Neoarius graeffei (assembly GCF_027579695.1). Classification (NCBI taxonomy): domain Eukaryota; kingdom Metazoa; phylum Chordata; class Actinopteri; order Siluriformes; family Ariidae; genus Neoarius; species Neoarius graeffei. The sequence goes on along the minus strand of NC_083589.1, from coordinate 30,328,432 downwards.
AGGCTAATGAAAGGAATTTCACCAAACTTTCACCATTTGTGCGCTTTGGGACAAACATGAACTGATTAGATTTTGAGATCAAAAGGTCTAAGGTCAAGGTCGCTGTGAGGTCAAATGTCTGTCCGAAAACCTTGTGAACACAATATCTCCAAGGCTGATGCAAGTAATTTCACCAGGTCAAGATTACTGTGAGGTCAAATGTCCATCCCCAAATCACAACTTAAGGCGTGTAGTCTACCAGGCGGAGGCATCCCCATCGACGCCGTTGGCAGCGAGTTCTATCTAGTTTTTTCTTCCCTTTAAACCTCGAGGTGGATGATATAACCAGAAAAACTAGATAGAACTCAATGCCAACGGCGTCGATGGGGATGCCTCCGCCCGGTAGACTACACGCCTTATTAAGTTGTGATTTGGGGATGGACATTTGACCTCACAGTAATCTTGACCTGGTGAAATTACTTGTATCAGCCTTGGAGATATTGTGTTCACAAGGTTTTCGGACAGACATTTGACCTCACAGTGACCTTGACCTTAGACCTTTTGATCTCAAAATCTAATCAGTTCATGTTTGTCCCAAAGCACACGAATGGTGGAAGTTTGGTGAAATTCCTTTCATTAGCCTTTGAGATATCGCATTCACAAGGTTTCAGGATGGACGCACGGGCAACCCGAAAACATAATGCCTCCTGCACCTTACGGTGGCGGAGGCATAAAAAGATATATAAATATTCTGAAACACAGTACTGTTCAAAAGTCTTGGCACCCTATTGTTTTCTTCATACAAACTTTGTTATAGATTTCTATTTTATGATTTCTACATTATTGAGTAATGAGCCTGCAGTCTGAGAGAGTTCTACACAAACACACTGAACTTTACAACAGCTGCATGCATGTGAACTGGAAATAAATCGACTAAGGCAGGGGAAACTATTTCGGATAAAATTGTTATTGTCCGTTACAAGTAAAAAGTAACCAATAACCAAACTTTAATAATAAACTTAATCAATAACCAAACTTCAACTCAATGTGTGATTTTCATTTTATGTTGCAATTCACAACTATTCTGTGGTTTTCCTAAAAAAAAAAGAGGAGTCCTTGCAAAATAGGAGGCAAGTGATTTTAATATTGGGGAGGCAAGTGGAAATTTACCCCCACTCGCTCCCCAGGGCAAGTGGGTTTAAAAGTTAATGTCGAGCCCTGTGTGTGTGTGTGTTTTTTGTTTTTTTATATATATATATATATATATATATATCTCATACATGTGTATATATGCGTGTGTGTATGTGTGTGTGTGTGTATATATATATGTATATATGTGTGTGTGTGTGTGTGTATATATATATATATATATATATATAATGTGTATATATATATATATATATATATATATATATATATATATATATAATGTGTGTATATATATATATATATATATATATATGTATATGTATATATATATATATATATATATATATATATATATATATATATGTATGTGTGTATGTATGTATATATGTATGTATGTATATAAAATGTGTGTTTTCTCACAGGGATGTCTCTGCATTGGTCGGATTATTGGCCATCCTGCTCACAGTTTGGTGTTCTTGTCATGAGGATGGGTGGGGCCTGCTATGGCTGTGTGTGTGCGCGGTGTGCGTCGTGTGTGTGCGTCATGGCGTTCGTCTGTGGCACAAGGCAGCAATGCAGCAGCAGGTTCAGGCTCAAGCCGTCCAGTTGGAGAGTTTAGTGATCAACAGTCGAGCTCTCACCAGCCTGGCACGCAAATCGCTCCGTCTCATCCAGGAGACCGAAGTCATCTCGCGGGGATTCACCCTGTAGGTGTACACACACACACACACACACACACACACACACACACACACACACACACACACACATTTTTGGATCATATCAGGACATTGGAGTACACAATTGTTTAAAGCTAGACTGCCTTTCAGATTTTTCAAGTGTAGGTCATAAAAAGAATTTTCCCCGATACCCAGTTATTTTTGTTCAGTGGACCGAAAGCTACTGAATACAAATCACAGACTTCCAATTTTTTAGTTTTTTTTTTTTTTTTAGAGCAATTAATGAATTTCAATCCACATGGCCCGAAATTCTCCGCTATTTTTTCCTGCTTCACCATGACCCAATACAAGATACTACGTCATGCATGACATGGTGGGCTTTCCCCGTTTGTGCAAGGCACTGTGGGATACAAATTTGAAACAGGAGAGAAAAATGGAGTACGTGAGTGTGTGAATGAAACGTGAAAGACCGACGACAGTAACGGAAAGCAAGAAGAAAAGATGTTGTTATATATGAAGGAAAGGAAACACAGGACCAAACTAATAAATATCGGCGCTCAGCAAGCACCTCGGTGTGATCAGCTGTTCGTTTAGCGACAGAATGATGTCACCATCAGTGCACGGTCAAAGGTAAACCTGCACATGCGCACACGGACTTCCTCTGTCTGCTTGACTGCACGAAGCAAGCGAGTTCATGCGCATTATTTGCTTTAATCCCTTCAAATTAAATAACTTCCCAGCCACGGAATGTCCTGATATATTGTGAGATATTCCAGAAATAAACATATAAATAATAAACAATGACCAAATTTCAGAGGGAACTAAATTTCACCGATTTTATGAAATCGAAAGGCCATCTAGCTTTTAAAAAAAAATTTAATAATAATATTTCAAGCCTTAATCCTAAATCTAGCAATGACTTTTAATTTCGGAGACACAAAGCAATGATTTTACCATTTTAGTTAAAAAAACAAACAAAAAAAAGGCGTAGCTTTTACATTTTTAACGTTTATTTCGAATATCCCTTTTTCCTGGATTTCCTACCTAGTCTAGTGAGATTGGTCCTGAAAATTTGCAAAAACAAACACCGTTTGTGTATCATCTTATGTCCTGGTATTGTTCATGTATGTCTTTGCCCTCTGAGTCTGTGAGACTGTTGGTCTTTCTCTTTCCATGAGCTACTTAATGGAATTATTTGACATCATTTTAAGATTTGACGTAAAGGTGACCGTAGTGAACATGTTTCACTGTGTGTGTGTGTGTGTGTGTGTGTGTGTGTGTGTGTGTGTGTGTGTGTGTGTTGGAAAAAGTGCAAGAAGTATTTAGTAACTTAACCAGTTTTGATTGCATATACCTCTGAAGATAACTTATCAGATAACCCAATATCCATATTCCTGCCTTGCGTCTGTGATACTAGTTACCAGGAAAGATTAATAAGAACAAATGTACTTCCCCTCTGTTACTGGCATGAGTATCTCGACATGGTGCTGTTCTTTAAGATCGTCACTGGGTTGATTCCCAAGTTCTGCCATCTGCCACTAAAAGCAACAAGAAATCGTCACAATGTTATAGCTGGAATCACGTACAAACAACCATTCTGCAGGACCTCCACATATCAAAAGTCATATCCGATAAGAGCAACGAGAATTTGGAACACGCTACGACACTAAACTCGTCAACTCGAACTAACACTGTCCTCCTACAAGTCCCTCCTCCTACAGTATCGCACCTTCTCCCTGCAGTCTACTTACAACCACGAACATGGAGAACAGTGTGTTAAGTGTAATTCGTCATGCAATCTTAGTTTTACGTACGGGTCCGCAGTAATTGGCTGTAGCTGTTGCAGTTTTCCCCGCTTTAGTTTTATTATTACTTGTGTAAAAGTATTTCAAATTCGTTTACCGTAAGGCAGGGATTCTCTACTTTAAGGCCCACCTATTTATACTTGTAACGAGTTGGGGCCCATTAAAAAAGATCCCCAATTATTTTGGCTCGTCTATTCTATTCAAATCTAATAATCTACTGTAAAGTGTACTAATGGGATGCAACATCACGCCCTATTACAGATGGGAGCCCAGGGATTAAATAAATGCAATAAAAACCAACTGTTTGTAATTGTAGATATTGTATTTGAAACTGTATGGATGTACCAGAAGCCAAACCACACATGCGTGCGGGTCATTCTCAGTCAAAAGGGATTAATGATCCAAAAGTGGAGTCCGGTCCATTAACACAAGAACTTATTGCTGGGTTTGTGTTCAGCAAACAAGCAAGTTATTAAAACCAAGGCGTGTACACAAAAGAATTGGATATAGAAACCACTCAATGGGATTAGATCCTTATACACTAACAAAGAAGGATTTTTTTTTCTATGAGCTGGAAAATTATCCATCCGTTGAGTTTCTCGACATCTCAAACTACCTGGTGCTGCAGACATGGTTCTACACGGACACACAGATGAAAACCTGGAAGAACATGGAGGTGTAGAACTTTTTATTTGTGGCTGGGTTAAAGATCTGGGGATCAGGACACTACAAGATAGATGGCGGTAGTCAGGTGGAAGTGTGTTTATTAGCAGGCGTGATATTTACACAAACGAAAGAAAAGCAGAGTATTTAAACTGCGTTATAAGCATGGCAAGAAACAAACGTGATGATGATGATGATATTTCGCAAAGCCTTTGTGAAAAGTGTCCGTATCTGTGTGCTGATTGTGCTCAAATCAGTCTCAGGTGTTTCCATAATGACCGGGTTCCAAGAGCATGCACAATGCGCTCCGTGAGTACACGCATCCGCTCAAGTTGCGCCAGGCTCAAGTGCGCAAAGGCATGACAGTCAAGTGTTCACCTGCTGTGTGACCACAACTTTTAGCTCACGTGTATATTGCCATGCATCGCCACCAAAGTGCTACATTTTCATCGATAACCCATCGCAAAGCATCACGAGCTGTAGTGTGACCGTAGCTTAGTGAGGCGGATGTGACGTCAGATGCAATCCAGCAATTATACCCTGCTAGGAGTAAAAATGAGCTTCAACTTGGGGTGGGGGGAAAAAAATTCACAGCCCACTCGATGGCCCTTCACGGGCCACTGGTTGAGAAACACTGCCCAAAGGCAAAGATAGATAGATAAATAAATAAAATGCACATGTATACAGTGGTGCTTGAAAGTTTGTGAACCCTTTAGAATTTTTCTATATTTCTGCATAAATATGACCTAAAACATCATCAGATTTTCACACAAGTCCTAAAAGTAGATAAAGAGAACCCAGTTAAACAAATGAGACAAAAATATTATACTTGGTCATTTATTTATTGAGGAAAATGATCCAATATTACATATCTGTGAGTGGCAAAAGTATGTGAAGCTTTGCTTTCAGTATCTGGTGTGACCCCCTTGTGCAGCAATAACTGCAACTAAACGTTTGCGGTAACTGTTGATCAGTCTTGCACACCGGCTTGGAGGAATTTTAGCCCGTTCCTCCGTACAGAACAGCTTCAACTCTGGGATGTTGGTGGGTTTCCTCACATGAACTGCTCGCTTCAGGTCCTTCCACAACATTTCCATTGGATTAAGGTCAGGACTTTGACTTGGCCATTCCAAGGCATTAACTTTATTCTTCTTTAACCGTTCTTTGGTAGAACAACTTGTGTGCTTCGGGTCGTTGTCTTACTGCATGACCCACCTTCTCTTGAGATTCAGTTCATGGACAGATGTCCTGACATTTTCCTTTAGAATTCGCTGGTATAATTCAGAATTCATTGTTCCATCAATGATGGCAAGCCGTCCTGGCCCAGATGCAGCAAAACGGACCCAAAACCATGATACTACCACCGCCATGTTTCACAGATGGGATAAGGTTCTTATGCTGGAATGCAGTGTTTTCCTTTCTCCAAACGTAACGCTTCTCATTTCAACCAAAATATTCTATTTTGGTCTCGTCCATCCACAAAACATTTTTCTGATAGCTTTCTGGCTTGCCCATGTGATCTTTAGCAAACTGCAGACGAGCAGCAATGTTCTTTTTGGAGAGCAGTGGCTTTCTCCTTGCAACCCTGCCATGCACACCATTGTTCAGTGTTCTCCTGATGGTGGATTCATGAACATTAGCCAGTGTGAGAGAGGCCTTTAGTTGCTTAGAAGTTACCCTGGGGTCCTTTGTGACCTCGCCGACTATTGCACGCCTTGCTCTTGGAGTGATTTTTGTTGGTCGACCACTCATGGGGAGGGTAACAATGGTCTTGAATTTCCTCCATTTGTACACAATCTGTCTGACTGTGGATTGGTGGAGTCCAAACTCTTTAGAGATGGTTTTGTAACCTTTTCCAGCCTGATGAGCATCAACAACGCTTTTTCTGAGGTCCTCAGAAATCTCCTTTGTTCGTGCCATGATACACTTCTACAAACGTGTGTTGTGAAGATCAGACTTTGATAGATCCCTGTTCTTTAAATAAAACAGGGTGCCCACTCACACCTGATTGTCGTCCCATTGATTGAAAACAGCTGACTTGAATTTCACCTTCAAATTAGCTGCTAATCCTAGAGGTTCACATACTTTTGCCACTCACAGATATGTAATATTGGATCATTTTCCTCAATAAATAAATGACCAAGTATAATATTTTTGTCTCATTTGTTTAACTGGGTTCTCTTTATCTACTTTTAGGACTTGTGTGACAGTCTGATGATGCTTTAGGTTGTATTTTTGCAGAAATATAGAAAATTCTAAAGGGTTCACAAACTTTAAAGCACCACCGTAGATGTACAGTTATTGACAGTAGCTCACGTTTGTCAGCTGTCCTAGACCTCTTCCATCAGTAGAAACGAAGCTTCACTGAGCGGTGATTATTTGGGTTGTTATTATACACTATGTGGCCAAACTTTTGTGGACCCCTTTGCTTGCCAAGTCCCCTTTGGTGTGACAGTAACCCCCCCATTCTTCTGGGAAGGCTTTCCACTAGATTTTGTGGAGATTGAGCCTCAAGAACATTAGTGAGATCAGACACTGATGTTGGGTGAGGAGGCCTGGGGTGCACTCGGAGTTCCAGTTCATCCCAAAGGTGTTCAGTGGGGTTGAGGTCAGGACTCTGTGCAGGACACTTAAGTTCTACACCAACCTTGATGAGTCATGACTTCATGGAGGCTTTGATTGGCTGGAACAGGGTTTAGTTCCAGTGAAGGGAAATTGTAATGCGACAGTATGCAAAGACAATTATGCGCTTCCAAGTTTGTGGCAACAGTTTGGGGACGAACCATATATTGTATCAGGGTTTTTTCTGGAAAAATTTAGTATGAGGGCGCGAAGCGGAGATGGTGCCGGTTGTCGTCGTCCCCCCCCCCCCCCCCCCCGCAAAGCCTTTGAAAAATGCTCCAATGGGACATTCTGAGGCTATCTGAGAGGGAAATTGTAACAAATTGTCTGTCAACGTTGAAAAAGAAAGAAGTAATCTTCTTCTGCCCCGGACAGTCTTTGGCTTTCTTCCGTTTCGTGCCGCGGGATGACATCTTTAAATGCCCAAGTGTCAACAAAAACAACTCGCGAACTACTTCTGTCAAAAGCTCCCGCGCCGGTGGGTGAAAGGTCATTCAGTCTCGAGAAATCTCGCTCTACAAGTCAGCTGACCTTGTATGTAACCCATGTCAAATCTCACGAGAGCAGCCGCGACAAGTAAACAACTAAACTTTACTCATCTCATCTCATCATCTCTAGCCGCTTTATCCTTCTACACGGTCGCAGGCAAGCTGGAGCCTATCCCAGCTGACTACGGGCGAAAGGCGGGGTACACCCTGGACAAGTCGCCAGGTCATCACAGGGCTGACACATAGACACAGACAACCATTCACACTCACATTCACACCTACGGTCAATTTAGAGTCACCAGTTAACCTAACCTGCATGTCTTTGGACTGTGGGGGAAACCGGAGCACCCGGAGGAAACCCACGCGGACACGGGGAGAACATGCAAACTCCACACAGAAAGGCCCTCGCCGGCCCCGGGACTCGAACCCAGGACCTTCTTGCTGTGAGGCGACAGCGCTAACCACTACACCACCGTGCCGCCCTGGTGTATCTACTATGATTGGAATATTTTTGGAGCAATTATAACCTATTTGATGATCAGACACTGTCACGTAGTGTTGCTGGGATGTTTTCACGGAGTCTGTAAGGGGGCGCACGCCGAGAGTAAGAGGGCGCAGCGCCCCGTTCCCCCGTTTAGACGAAAGCCTGTTGTATGTGTGTGTGTTGGTCAGGGATCCATGTACTTTTGGCCCTATAGTGTACCAAAGCCATGTCGGGGTCCTGGTTGTGATGAGAATTATTTCGTGTCATGCGAATAATATAAACGTTATCCCAGTATTTATCATTGCAGAAGACTAGAACGCATTTGTCACCCACATGTATTTGCAAATGAAACCGGACTCAAACAGCAAAACTATTGTTTATGCATGGCAGCAGAAACGGCAAGCGTTTAAATATTTGTCGATTAAAAAGCTAGCTGTAGTACTTAAAGGTACTGACTGCAAAGTCGTATGAAATTTTCATAAAATTTTTTTAAACACATGGCATTTTCCGGTATCTCGCAAGAATGATATCGTGCGTGATCGTTGTGATGTCCTGAGGGTCGCTTTTCTCCATTTTGGGATGTTTTCCTACCTCTTGAGGGTAAACAGTATGGTTCTATGGAAACAGACGAACGCGAGGAGTTTTAACTAATTAGCATAGCTATGGAACTGCGTCACACCAAGATAGCCATGCGCGGAAAACATCGTAACTCTGCATCAACCTTGGAGAGTTTTGAGTCACAGGGATGTAATTTGTGGTGGATATTTTGCGAATAGATCTGCGGAACAAAAGACAAATCTATCATGTATTACTGTTTTGTGTTATCGTTTCTTTCTCTGTAAGATCTAAATATTACGTGTAGAACGCCATACTCGCTACCGTGGAGCCAAGCCCATGCATTCTAAGACTAAGATAGCTAAGTGCTAGCTAGAGTGATGTAGTTATCTGTCCAGAAAAATGACACATCGTCTAACCTCGCTGTATCTTGCAGTTGCACTCACTAGGCAGGCTTTTCTTTTCTTGTTAGCTGGCGGGAGAGCGGAGTCTGCCATGTTTGCCCATGCCGACTTGTTTTGGTTAAAAGTAGATCAGAAACGCCCCACGGTAATCACGTGATTTTGTTGCTCACTTGCCTCGGCGATCTCCAGAATCATAAAACGCAAGACGCTTTTTATCTCGGCAAAACATTTCCATATCGGATACAGTGTGTGTGTGCAGCAGTGAAACATCTCGAAACTCCAACAGTAATAGAAATAGAACATTTTTGCCCAGAATTCAACTTTGCAGTCAGAACCTTTAAACCTTTTAGAAGTATGTATATGATAATTCCCAATATTTTAAGTGACCGTTATGAGCCACGAGGTTTGCTGTCCGTTAGCAGGTAATTCTCTTCATAAGTATCTCAGTTGAATTTGTATTTCGGTTCCATGTGCCATCAAGTTTCCCAGACCCTCTTTAAAGGAGAACTGAAGGCAAATATTTTATTACCAAAATTCTATTTCTCATTTTATTAAATATCGGAATGCATTTTTGATAGCTATTTTGTCACTGCTATAGTAAGTTATGAGTGTTTGAAATATGCTCTGTAATACATCAGTCCATATGTCAAAGCAACGGCCGTAAATGAGATTTGTTGAGACCTGTGCAAGACTTCGTAGGACGGAAGTAAAACGTACAGCGGAAATCAAAGCGACCGACGTCTGCCGACGTTGTCAAAAGATTACCCTCTGACATAATCAAGCCGGAAGTTTTGTTTGTTTTGATAGCAATCAGGAAGGTTTAGAAGAAACCTTTGTCACATGCACACTTCAAGCACAGTGAAATTCATCCTCTGCATTTAACCCATCTGAAGCAGTGAACACACACACACACACACACACACAGAGCAGTGGGCAGCCACACCAGAGCGCCCGGGGAGCAGTCAGGGGTCAGGTACCTTGCTCAAGGGCACTTGAGCCCAAGGCCGCCCCACGTTAACCTAAAGCCTAGATCACAACCGGACGTACGATTTTTTTTTGGCCGTGCGATTTTTGGCGTTTCCCAAATCGCTGCTTTTTTTGTTTGTTTTTTTTGTTCATGGAGAAAGACACGAGTTGGCTGTAAGTTTGTCTTGCAACCTGAAAAAAACGTAAGCGCCCGTAGAGTTTGTTTGACATGACAAAGAACCTCTGCGGCCGGTCTACGGCTCGAAAATCAGCACGTCACACACGCCCTCTGTGCGTTTCTTGCGTTTTTTTGCACGTAGACCGGCCGTAGGAGCACGTACAGCCGGTTGTGACCGAGGCTTAACCTGCATGTCTTTGGACTGTGTGGGAAACCGGAACACCCGGAGGAAACCCACACAGACACGGGGAGAACATGCAAACTCCACACAGAAAGGCCCTCGGCGGCCACTGGGTTCGAACCCGGAACCTTCTTGCTGTGAGGCGACCGTGCTAACCACTACACCACCGTGCCACCTTTGAAAAAAGTAGGCAGTAATCGTCATTTAAACTCGTTTTTGTGCAATACTTTGTTTGGAAAACAGTTCTCAAAATGGCGGCGCTGACACTTCACGTTTCGAAGTCTTGCACAAGTCTCGTGAAGATCGCGCGGATAAGCGACGCCTGCCGTGGACCAAACGAACTAAATTCAACATGGCTAAAAACCGAATAGGCCAGTAAGTATAATATTTAATTGCAATTAGTTGCCAATACGAGCCACGATATAAGGTTACTAAAACCGAAAACGTAATTGAATAACACGTTAATTAAGAAATAAAGCAAGTTTAAAAGTGACTTCAGTTCTCCTTTAATCTAATCAGGTCACTCGGCTTTTGTTCTTTTAAATAGTAACCGATTCTGATTGGAACCAAAAAACCGTGAGAGGAGGTCCTTGTTGCACTCCCTGTAGCTCATTAACAGTTGTTGTGTGGTATTTGTGTTTTTGTTACGTCAACCCCTGATGTGACTCTTGTTTCTGTGTTGTCTGTATGTGTGTGTGGGATAGATGTTACTGTCCATTTTGTCATTCGAATGTAATTGTGTGCATGCGTGCTGGTTTGTCTAAATGTCTCTGTGATCTGATGTGATTTTTAGGATGAAACTTTTCCCGGATGTAGGTGTATAATTTTATAGTCTCGATAATGCTATATTATTTGAATGATCAAGGCCAGTGGTTCTCAAAGTGGGGTCAGGGGTCCCATGATGTTTGTTATTTTGTAACCGTAATGGAAAATACCGCCTACTGTCAAGTTCTTCTAATAGTTGTTGGACTTGTTAGTTGAATTGAATTGGTTTAATCCAAACATCAAGAATTAATTATGGAGAGACAGTAGGCCTATAAATACACTGCTTGGGCCAAAAAAAAGTCGCTGTTTTTGGATTTAAATATGCAAATACTTAAAAGCCTTTGCTTGGATAATTACTGCAGTGATTGATGTTTCAGCTGCAACACTTGTTTTAACTCTAACTGATGCAGTGAGTAGATTCTCATTTCTTAAACTTGTCGGAAGATGTATCCTGTGCTCATGGAAAAGATGTTCCCGTGTTTCCGAAGGTCAAATTATTGACCTGGATCAAGCAAAGAAAAGTAAGCAGATTGCTGAAATGACTGGAATTGGGTTAAGAAGTGTCCAGTGCATTATTAAAACCTGGAAGGATCGTGGAGAAGCGTCAGCTTTCATGGAAGAAATGTGGTTGAAAAATCTCTTGATTGACTATGATCAGAGACCACTTAAACGCTTGGCAAAGTTCAGTCGTAAAAAAATCGACAGTAGAACTCGACTATGTATAATAGTGAAAGTCAGAGCATTTCCACACTTGCAATGCAACAAGAACTCTCAGAATTGGGTCTAAACAGCTGTGTGGTTGTAAGAAATCCACTTGTTTGTGAGACTAATCAGGAGAAAAGTTTGTCAGGGAGCATAAAGACTGGACTCGGGAGCAATTGGAGAAAGGTCATGTGATCTGATAAGTCCAGATTGACCGTATTCCTGAGTGACGGGTGTGTCAGGGTAGGAAGGGAACCCCATGAAGCGACGTACCCATCATGCATAGTGGCCACTGTACAAGCCTCTGGAGGCAGTGTGATGATCTGGGGTTGCTTCAGTTGCTCAGGTCGAGGCTGAGAAACAAAAAATGAAGTCTGCTGATGACCTGAATGCACTGAATGACCGGGTTATCACGTGAGTGGATTTTTTTTTTTCTTCCCTGATGGAACGGGGATAAAATTAGGGCTCAGATTGTGAAAGAGTAGTTCAGGAAGCATGAGGAATCATTTTCACACATGAATTGGCCACCACAGAGTCCTGACCTTAAACCCATTGAAAGTGTTTGGGATGGTGGAGAAGATTTTACAGAGTGGTTCGATTCTCCTGTCATCAGTCCAAGATCTCGGCGAAAAATGAATTCAAATCTGTATTAAATGCTGTGATGTTGCACAAGTTTGTTAAAACAGTGCCACTGTGAATGTATGCTGCAATCAAAGCGAAAGGCGGTCTGATGAAATATTGGCGTGGGCGACTTTATTTTTTTTGGCCAGGCGGTATTATATGAACTTGATCCTTATGCGTTCTGGAAAGCTCTATGGCTCGAATAAATAAGCAAAATGTAATCGTGAACAGCGGGATTATGTTCATAAAACACTAAGTACGAAGAGGGTCTGTGGAATTTATTTATTTTTGTAGTTTAAACAGCCTGTACAGTGAGAGAATCCCTGAACTAGACCAGTGAATATGGCAGGTGTTGGTATGATGCCGTGTGTGTGTGTGTGTGTGTGTGTGTGTGTGTGTGTGTGTGTGTGTAGGGTATGTAAATAAATGTTTGGGTAATGTATGTAAATGTATGTTTGCCCTGATGGTTCTCGGACGTCTGCACAGTTGGATCATGTTTCACTTGTCAAGTTTACTCGACAGGGTGAGTGCGGCCTGTCCCTTTAACAGGGCGGGGCATCTGCGCAGCCAGCAGTTGATTGGTTTGAGAAAAGCAGCCTACCAGAGCCTCCGCTGCGCGTTCCGTGCCTCCCGCATCGCCACCTGCATCATGCTTAAATCATATCCTCTTCAAACCACACCAGCATTATTCTTTGTCAAGCATGTCTGTGGCAGCGGGGGCGTGGTCAAGCGTCGGTCTGTGACCGGAGAGCGGAGGCAGGGAAGGTAAGTGGCACAATCACTACACCTGATGTCAATTAACCTGTTTGTGTGTCTTCCCAGTGACCGCGCCCTTTATAAGGAGAGAGAGAGCAGAGGAAGTGAGCTCTCTCCCCAACCAGACGACTTGTGTGTGTGTGCGCGTGCGTGGCTGGGAGAGTGTGTTGTTGCATCTGAAAAGAGCATAATAAAACAAGTTTGGAACTTTATTCTGGCCTGCCGTCTTTCTGTTGCGCCAGCACCAGGGCCTCGAACCAGTGCTCCTGCTCCTTTCGGAGGGTGACTAACGCCTGGTGCTGGGCCATGGCGAGGGCGTGGACCAGGTCTGCGAAGGGGGAGGACTCCATGGGGCTGTAGAGGTCTGCGCGGGTCGGATTTTTCAGTCCCGCTCCCGCCCGCATTGTGCAGTCCCACTCCCGCCCGCGCCCGCAAAGAATTATGATTTTCAGTCCCGCCCCCGCCCGCGCCCACAAAAAAATTATGATTTTTAGTCCTGCTCCCGCCCGCGCCTGCCATATTTTGTCCCGCTCCCGCCCACAAATCCCGCATGATGCAGACGTTCGCGTTATTTCTCAGGAAAGTTCTTGTCTTGACACAGTGTGATGGTGCCCCGCCCCCTACTTTGAGTGGATTTCAGCATAAATATCTACAGCTCACGTTGTTATTATTTACCTTGTTTCGGAATTCAGCATGTACTGTCTCTAATAACAATAATTAGTGCTGTCAAACGCTTAAAATATTTAATCGCGAATCACACATTTTTATCATATGAGAAACCATTGCAATTCTCTGATCAGCATTAAAAAAGTGAATGGGCTTCCTTTGTACCAATGGCTTTTTTTTTTTTTTTTTTTAATTGCAAAGCAGAGCTAGTAAGAGAAGTGAATTGATTTACTGCTTGAGTTAGTCTACAACTTTAGTCAGAGAGACATGTTACACAGTGACGGTAGGCTTGACTCAGTGCTATCCCAGAAATCCTTCCTGTAATATGCAAATTTGGCTGTCCAATCAGAGGTGGTGAAATTTGCATATTACAGGAAGGATTTCTGGGATAGCATTGAGTCAAGCCTACCGTCACTGTGTAACATGTCTCTCTGACTAAAGTTGTAGACTAACGCAAACAATAAATCACTTAACTCATGGTTCTCTTGCTAGCTGGGTGTGAACTGCGAGTCATTAGGGTGATCAAAGGATTTCCCGTTAGGGTGATCAATGGCAAATTTAAGACGCTATTACTCTGGCAATCTGACTCTCTCTGCAAATTTAGGCATCTTAAAACGTTTTTATTAATGCCAAATAAAATATCCAGCACAAATTATATATGATAGACATAAATTAATAATTTATAAATTTTATTTCAAGCACGTTTTTAGTTAGCGGGACTGCAGCTTATCACCGCTCCCACCCGCGCCACATATGTGCACTCCTGCTCCCGCCCGCGCGCGCATATGTGCACTTCCGGTCCCGCCCGCGCCCGCAATGAGCTTTCAAAATTTGTCCCGCGCCGCACTGCTTTGCGGCGGGTCCTGCGGGACTCCCGCGGGAGTGCAGGGCTCCATGAGGCTGTTCTTTTCCTGTGCTCGATCCCGGGTTTCGGCACCACTGTAGCAGTTCGTAGGAGGGGGTGGAGCACAGAAAGACGGCAGGCTAGAATAAAGTTCCAAACTTGTTTTATTATGCTCTTTTCAGATGCAACAACACACACAAGTCGTCTGGTTGGGGAGAGAGCTCACTTCCTCTGCTCTCTCTCTCTCTCTCTCTCTCTCTCTCTCTCTCTCTATCTCTCTCTCCTTATATAGGGCGTGGTCGCTGGGAAGACACACAAACACAGGTGATTCTGCCACTTACCTTCCCTGACTCCGCCCTCCGGTCACAGACCAATGCTTGACCACGCCCCCGCTGCCACAATGTCCTAATGTTCAAGACATTTAGTGTAACTTTTCATACAGTCCACGCATTGTGTAACTTTTTTTTATGCTGGATCCTTAACATTGTGTAACATTTCCGCTCAACTCCGAGATCGACAACGTCACCAACTATGTATCGACTGTGCCAATCAGAGAACTGGGCCTGGGCTTGGGGGCGGAGCATCTCTCTGATGAGCAGGCACAGGAGCTGACCAATGACTACAGCTTACCCACCCTCAAAGTGAGTAAAACACTTGGGTTTGCACGTTCTCTCAGGATGTGATTGATTTTATATAGCTAGGTCACTCGAGATGTTGGCAGCAAGAAACCGTGCTTTGCTGCAAGCTCGGCATCACCATGGCACTTGTCCTGGTACTACAGAGTCACGTGACCCCTCTTAGTTGCCTTATCATGGTGGCCATCCCCAAGCACCTTTTCACTCAGTCCGAATGGTCGTTTCCTCATGACTTTGTGGCTTACCTTATCCAGATGATTCTCGCTGGCCCTCACAAAGGAGCAGTAAAAGAGAACGCTAGTTACGTATGCAACTCTTGGTGGGGTATGCAAAAGTTTGGGCACCCCTGGTCAAAATTGCTGTTACTGTGAACAGTTAAGCAAGTTGAAGATGAAATGATCTCCAAAAGGCATAAAGTTAAAGATGACTCATTCCCTTAATATTTTCAGCAAAAACAATTTTTTTTTTTTTAATTTTCATCTTTTACATTTTCAAAATGACAAAGAAGGAAAAGGGCCTGAAGCAAAAGTTTGGGCACCCTGCATGGTGAGTACCTAGTAACACCCCCTTTGGCAAGTATCACAGCTTGTAAACACTTTTTGTAGCCAGTTAATATTCTTTCAGTTCTTACCTGGGGGATTTTCACACATTCGTCCTTGCAAAAGGCTTCCAGTTCTACAAGTTTCTTGAGCTGTCTTGCATGCACTGCTCTTTTGAGATCTATCCACAGATTTTCAATGATGTTTAGGTCGGTGACTGTGAGGGCCAGGGCAAAACCTTCAGCTTGGGCCTCTTGAGGTATTCCATTGTAGATTTTGAGGTGTGTTTTGGATCATCGTCTTATTGTAGGACCCATTCTCTTTTTAACTTCAACTTTTTTACAGATGGTGTGATGTTTGCTTCCAGAATTTGCTGGTATTTATTCGAATCCATGCTTCCCTCGACCAATGAAATGTGCCCTGTGCCACTGGCTGCAACACAACCCCAAAGCATGATCGATCCACACCCATGCTTCAGAGTTGGAGAGGTGTTCTTTTCCTGGAATTTGGCACCCTTTTTTCTCCAAACATACCTTTGCACATTGTGGCCAAAAAGTTCTATTTTGATTTCATCAGTCCACAGGACTTGTTTCCAAAATGCATCAGGCTTATTTAGATGCTCATTTGCAAACTTCAGATGCTGAATTTTGTGGCTTGGACACAGGAAAAGTTTTCTTCTGATGACTCTCATGAAGGTCATATTTGTTGAGGTGTCGCTGCATAGTAGAACAGCGCACCACCACTCCAGGGTCTGCTAAATCTTTCTGAAGGTCTTTTGCAGTCAAACGGGTTTTTATTTGCCTTTCTAGCAATCCAACGAGCAGTTCTTTCAGAAAGTTTTCTTCATCTTCCAGACCTCACCTTGATCTCCACTGTTTCTGTTAACTGCCATTTCTTAATAACATTACAATCTGAGGAAACAGCTACCTGAAAACACTTTGCTACATTCTTGTAGCCTTCTCCTGCTTTGTGAGCATCAATTATTTTATTATTCAGAATGCGAGGGAGTTGCTTAGAGGAGCCCATGGCTGTTGATTTTAGGGACAAGTTTGAGGAGTCAGAGAATTTATACAGCTTTGAAATCTGCATCATCTGACCTTTCCTAACGAAGAATTTGAACAAGCGACAGCTCAATAAGCTAATTAAGGTCTGGAACCTTGGTAAAAGTTACCTGAGAACTCAAATGTATTGGGGTGCCCAAACTTTCGCATGGTGTTCCTTTTCTTTTTTTCACTCTCCAATTGTACAAAACAAAAATAATACACAAATCTTGCAGAAACGAAATGTCTCGTCTTTACCTTTATGCCTTTTGGTGATCAGTTCATCTTCTGCTCACTTAACTATTCACAGTAACAGACATTTTCAGTAAGGGTGCCCAAACTTTTGCATGCCACTGTATTGATTTTTTTTTTTTCCGATCTACACTCACTGGATATGAGCAATCGTGTGCTCTGATTGGCTTCTCTACTACTAGAATATCAGCTCATATGCCGTGAGTAGAGAAAAACAAAATGGCAGAGCGTGTTGCTGAACCAACCGAGGATGAAATAAAAACTCTACTCGAAAACAAAACCCCAAAAATCAAGTAGACTACCATTCAAAAGTTTGGGGTCACTTTGAAATGTCCTTATTTTTGAAAGAAAAGCACTGTTCTTTTCAATGAAGATCACTTTAAACTAATCAGAAATCCACTCTATACATTGCTAATGTGGTAAATGACTATTCTAGCTGCAAATGTCTGGTTTTTGGTGCAATATCTCCATAGGTGTATAGAGGCCCATTTCCAGCAACTCTCACTCCAGTGTTCTAATGGTACAATGTGTTTGCTCATTGCCTCAGAAGGCTAATGGATGATTAGAAAACCCTTGTACAATCATGTTAGCGCAGCTGAAAACAGTTGAGCTCTTTAGAGAAGCTATAAAACTGACCTTCCTTTGAGCAGATTGAGTTTCTGGAGCATCACATTTGTGGGGTCGATTAAATGCTCAAAATGGCCAGAAAAATGTCTTGACTATATTTTCTATTCATTTTACAACTTATGGTGGGAAATAAAAGTGTGACTTTTCATGGAAAACACAAAATTGTCTGGGTGACCCCAAACTTTTGAACGGTAGTGTATTTAAAAGAAACAAACAGCTAAAAGAATAGAATATAGTTTTCGTTTTTCCTCCCAATATCGCCTGTTCCCCACTCCAGCTCAGTCGGTGGCAGTAATGCACCTTTAAGCTGGTTTGCCAAACACCAAAAAACCCTAAAGAAAAAGACGACCCAAAAAAATGCACAAAAAAAAAAGCAATAAAATATGGAATAGAAGTATTTGATGGTAAGAACGTATCTCCCCCCGCCCCCCCCCCCCCCAAGAATTATCGCATTTTTCACAAATTGCTCCGGTCATTTCGCCGGTTTACGTTCAACGTGGAAATGATTTTGTCTGGCATTTTGTCAAGTTTTTATTTATTGAATTTGCAAAAAATAAAAATGCTCCGTTTCTCAAAATCCAGTGAATGTGGATAGAATAAAACAGTTATTCCACTCAATCTCGCCGTACACGGATTACACTATCAGTTTATATACCACTTGATTTCATGGAATAACTTAATTATTTGTCATGATTTTTTTTGAAAGGTCTTGGTGTGCATGTGTGTACACACACACACACACACACACACACACACACACACACACACGGTGTCCAGCTATCCAGGCTCCATGGACTAGAGGTCTGCGCAGGTCAGATTTTTCAGTCTCGCTCCCGCCCGCGCCCGCATTGTGCAGTCCCGCCCACGCCCGCAAAGAATTATGATTTTCAGTCCCGCTCCCGCCCGTACCTGCCATATTTTGTCCCGCTCCCGCCCGCAAATCCCGCATGATGCAGACGTTCGCGTTATTTCTCAGGAAAGTTCTTGTCTTGACACAGTGTGATGGTGCCCCGCCCCCTACTTTGAGTGGATTTGAGCATAAATATCTACAGCTCACGTTCACGTTTATTATTTACCTTGTTTCTGAATTCGGAATGTTGAAATGGCAGCATGTAGACCTAATAATAATAATTATTTAAGTAGGCAGCTGATTTCCCTCCGCGTCGTACACGAGTGAGAATGATTTCCAAATGTCCGATTTCAGGACTCTTGACTTTTTAACGGTAAATGTATCTCTTTTTAAAGCAGCACTTACTTTTGAAGCACTGTGAGCTTCAGTAAAGGAGCTCTGCTCTTCTGCCATGATCGGAGATCTCAAACACGGAAGAGGAAAGGAATCGGAAACGTACGAGAGTTATTTATCCTCTCCTGGATCAGAATCAGAATTCTGATGACCAGCTCATCTAAGGTGTCATTGAGGCATCATGTTAGTGTGGGTCACTGGAGGCTGGGTGTGAACGGCGAGTCATTAGAGTGTTCAAACGATTTCCCGTTAGGGTGATCAATGGCAAATTTAAGATGCCATTCCTCACTCAATCTGGCAATCTGACTCTCTGCAAATTTAGGCATCTTAAAATGTTTTTATTAATGCCAAATAAAATATCCAGCACAAATTATATATGATAGACATAAATTAATAATTTATACATTTTATTTTAAACACGTTTTTAGTTAGCGGGACTGCAGCTTATCACCGCTCCCGCCCGTGCCCGCATATGTGCGCTCCCGCCCGCAATGAGCTTTCAAAATTTGTCCCGCGCCACACTGCTTTGCGGTGGGTCCCACGGGACTCCCGCGGGAGTGCAGGGCTCTACCATGGACCCTCAGTTGGATATCTAGCTACTGTTCTTAGTAGTGCACTCTGATTTTTGGACCCGACTGTATAATCGCAGCTCGAATAACTTGACGAAAAGCAATGTTTTAGACTTGACATAATTTTTCAGATTGTTTTTTGTGCAAAGTGATGGCGGTGTTGTTGTGTTTCAGTTTGTCAGGAAAATTCTAGAGGTTCCGGAGGCTAACTTTTTTTTTTTTTTTTTTTAATTGTGCATGCATTTCTTTTTTTTTTTTTTTTTTCCTCTCAGTTGCTTTTTCAGTTGTGGGTGGGCCAGAGCTCGGAGTTTTTCCGCCGATTGGCTCTGATGCTGTCCTCTGGGAGGGCGGAGCTAGATTCCAAGCCTCACCTAATCGCGTACAACAGTGTTGCAACAGTCACCGCCTCCCTTCATCCGTCCCTGGCCTGTTGCCTTGGTGACCTGCAGCGCAGCTATGAATTCCATCGATACTTTGAGATGCAGCAGCAGGCGCAGAACTCGGGCCGAGCAAGTCGGGCACGACAGAAATGCCGAGAGCTCAACTCGCTGCACACGTCCATCCGCAGCCTTCAGCTCCACCTCAAAGCCCTGCTCAGCGAGTACGAGCAAACACACACATACACACTGCATGCCAGTGTATCAAGATTTGACTCAACTGCTGTTTGTTTGTTCATATTTAATGTGATTTGTAATTCATTCCCTGCCTTTCTCTCGCTCCAGGGTCATCATTCTGGAGGACGAGCTGGAGAAGCTGATGGTTGCGAAGGAGTCCGAGGAGGTGACGTGTGCAGGTTACCAGGAGCTCCGTGAGCGCCTGCACCTCCTGCAGCCTCACATGCAGGCTAGCTCCTGCTGCTGGGACGACATGACTGCTCAGGTGGAGCGCATGCTACGCAGGGTCACCCACTGCCCAGGTCAGAAGTCAAACTCTCAGCCACACACACGCTACAACAGCCTCCGTCTCAAAACAGTGGTTCTGTGCGTTTCACCTTTCTCGTTTACGATGTAAGCCAAGCCTTTATGCTTTCCAGAGTTGAGATTTAAGTCGAAAACTTGTATTTACGTCGAGAAAGTGACGCTTATTCAGAAATAGGTGATGCACCTATATCAGTATTGTTTACCCATAAGAACCCAGACACATTTCTCCTTAAGGGAAATTATGAGGGATACAAAACAGACCAAATGGATCTCATAACACATTTCTCTGGGTTTTTGTTGTTGTTGTTGTTTTTTAAATATAACCTTGTAGTGTCAAATCTGTCGTTACATTGGGTGTCAAAACATTCATTTAAATTGAACAACAGAAAATATATTGATTCAGAATCACCAAATCAGCTAAATTTAAAGTGCATATCCTGGACCAAACTCGTTTTTTTTGTTTTTTTTATATATGAAAGAATGTCCCTTTCCACACTCATCCAGAAGGGTAATTTTGCACAAGGCCATCTGTCTACAGCAGAAAAAAATAAAATAACAAAACACGTCTGGAAAAATCCCAAGGGAGTCTGGAGCCAGATTCGTGACGTCACCTGCGGAAGCGCCAGCAGGCTGCGCGAGCTTTGCACGGTTTCAGTGCACAGCCTGTGTAGACCAAGCGCTCCCATTTCTCTCTCATTGTCCGGTCTTTTGGGAAACGATGAGTACTAATCCCATCAAGATTGGTGTTGCTACACCCTCCTACGATACATCTGTTAACCATTTTAATAATTACGCGATAACGTTGAAGAAATTTGCAGAAAACCACCAGGTCGTTTTCTCATAAACAAACCAGCGCTGGCGTAGGATTCAGAGGGAGGCGTCCCGCACGCGACGTCGCGAAAATCAATGCTGGGAAGTCCAAATGCCAAGTTTTTCAGAGGCGGACCAATTCACCCCAAATGGCTTGATTTCAACTGAATTTTTCTGGTATTGCGCAAGGGAAAAAAATTGCACAAAATGTTACAGATATTTGACCAAAGTTTAATATAAAATAGGAGAATTACATTGATCTCGCTCCTGAATTTACCCGTGATGTGCACTTTAAAGTGACCCAGGTCAATGTGCTAGTTCAGGAATAATTGAATCCACTCCCCTTTCTGAATTATTTGAGCTGATACCCTTCCCCGTAGCTGATACACATCATCTTGTTTCAATGCATTTTATTTCCTAATGCGGGGCGTCCTAACCACGTGTTCGTCTGTTTACAAACCGCTCGCTCAGCAGCCAGGTCGGAAAAGTCACGTGAGGTCATGCGCGGGTCAGAGGTCGCGACCGTGGAGTCACAGCAAACATAGCGGATCGCCCAGATCGAACGAAGACTCCTAAATCGAGACAAATTGAAAACTTTAGAAAAATATTTTTATAAAAATCGAGAATTGAAATATTCCAAATTGAAACGCGCCGTGGTCTTGAAGGCTCTCGAGCGCTCAGTTCTGTGTTGAAGGCTGCCGGTTCCGCCATGTTTCTTGCGACCTCGCTCATTATAATATTATAACGAGGATAAACTTGGGCCGTTTGCGTACCCAAGCATAAACAGGAGCGTGCTCTGTTTTTCCAGCTCATTCTCTTTCACAGGCATGAGGCAGCGGGCAATACAGCGTGGGATTCGAGTAGCTCGGGGTTATTCTAGCACCACAGGGTACTATTCATCTTTTTAATCCATCCACCTCTGTCACTTTGAGTCGTTCATTATCATTTTACTTGACAAAGACGTCACAGTGTGACGTCAGTGAATAGTTTAAGGTTAGAAGCCCGATGTGACGTATGTCACAACGATATTGTCGTAACTGGCTTTATATCAATTTGTTCAAGAAACGTAACCAAAACTGCTTCAATGTAATATTAAACATTTTACGCAAGCTTCAAAATTTTTGAATGTGCCGAAATTCACCTTTTCGTAACAAAATTAGCTTGTTCAGCCACATGTGCCGACTAGGTACACCACCATTTTGGAAATGATGCCATGGCGACGAAAATTCATACACTGTCATGTGACTACACCAGGATGTTCAGTATATGCCACTTAGGGACTTGATGAGTTAAAGTCAAGGATAAAGCTGTATAAGGAACTTTGTGGAACATTTCAAGAGTGTGTGACACTTGTCACCGTGGGTTCTTATGGGTTAAATCATAATGTGTGTGGATATTTTTAGCTCATCTGGTCAAAAGGCTGACGAGTTATCACCGTGGCATGGTGTCCATCTGTCCGTCTGTCCATCATTCCCAAGTCAGTTAAATCGTATCTCCTCCGTCAATTCGCTATGGATTTCCATTCCGATTGTTTTGTTTGAAAGAGCTCATCACTCCACACAACTTGGTCGTTGTTTTGTCAAATTTTTTGCTAACGAGTTACTAATCAGGCCAAATTAACAAATTTTTCCAGGCCTCTCACTAGAATTGTATCTTCTCTCCGATTTCTCATCCGATTCCAGTTCTGATCTGATGTTTTTCAGTTCTGATCGATGTTTTGCGTAGATCTTCTCTTGAGGAACAAAACTTGGTCGTTATGTCAAATTTTTTTGCTAACGAGTTACTAATCAGGCCAAATTAACGAATTTTCCAGGCCTCTCACTCAAATTGTATCTTCTCTTTGATTTCTCATCCGATTCCAGTTCTGATCTGATGTTTTTCAGTTCTGAGCGATGTTTTTGTTAGGAACAAAACTTGGTCGTTTGAATGTTGATTTTCCTCTTGTAAACAATTTGTTTACAGTTCAGTTCAGTTGGTCGGGTTCAATGCTCGAACTGATGATCACATCATCAGTTTTTCATTGGCTAATCAGACACAAGGTATGCCACCACTTTTGCCGGAGCGGTTGGGGGTTAGGCGCCTTGCTCAAGGGCACTTAAGCCAGCCCTGCTGGTCCAGGGAATTGAACCAGCAACCTTTTGGTCCCAAAGCTGTTTGTCTCACCATTAGGCCATGGCTTCCCCAATTTTGAAAATAAACCAAGTTGTTTACAACTTGGTTTATTTTCAGTTAAATCGTATCTCCTCCCTCCTTCTGTTCTCAATGGATCAAGGTTCCTACGCAGTATGGAAAAGTATGGAATTTGATTTTAGTATTTTCCAGGTCTGGAAAAGTATGGAAAATGGAAATTAGGGTATGGAGAAATATGTGTTTCCAGACCTTTGCCGCTACATAGTAAAATGAAGCTCGACATTCAGTTGAATTTTGCCAAAGAAATGTGTTGAAATGCGGAGGGAGGGAGGGAAACGGGTGTTCTGTTGTACTGGCATGCGCTCCGCCACACCCCCTGAACCTGCTTGCTTCTTGCAAGACTTTGGACAAGACGCAGGAAAACCCCCTGCTACAAAACGCCTCTTGAACACACGTGAACACACATCATAGCTCCAGTCAGTGTAAAAATGCTTATGGCTTATTTGGCAGTGTTGCCAGAATTTGCTAGAAAAATAAGGCACATGGACCCTGAAAACAAGCGACCCAAGCCAAAAAAAAACTGCCAACAAAAATATGAAGGCTGTGTACGCAAACATGCATATAAACTGAACAATGCTGTTATTACATTATTATTATAATTACATTACATTTAGTTGTCGCTTTTATCCAAAGCCACTTAGTTATTACAGGGTACAACATGGTTACAACCTGGAGCAATGTGGGGTTAAATGCCTTGCTCAAGGGCACTGCAGCCATTACATACTGGTTAGGGTGGCCACGTCTCGGCCACGTCTACCATCTCTTGGTATGTGGACAAAATGTGATCTACAGTGGAACTAACACAGGGCCTTCATAAAACACAATAGTAAATACAAAAAATGCCATAATGACTGTTTTCAAATTAGAAGCTTCAGTAAACTTGTGTGGGCGGCACGCTGGTGTAGTGGTTAGCGCTGTCGCCTCACAGCAAGAAGGTCCGGGTTCGAGCCCCGTGGCCGGCGAGGGCCTTTCTGTGCGGAGTTTGCATGTTCTCCCCGTGTCCGCGTGGGTTTCCTCCGGGTGCTCCGGTTTCCCCCACAGTCCAAAGACATGCAGGTTAGGTTAACTGGTGACTCTAAATTGGCCGTAGGTGTGAATGTGAGTGTGAATGGTTGTCTGTGTCTATGTGTCAGCCCTGTGATGACCTGGCGACTTGTCCAGGGTGCACCCCGCCTTTCGCCCGTAGTCAGCTGGGATAGGCTCCAGCTTGCCTGCGACCCTGTAGAAGGATAAAGCGGCGAGAGATAATGAGATGAGATGAGTAAACTTGTGTGTGTGCACAACATACAGGGTGTCCTGAAAAAATGTATACACACTTTGAATCATTGTGAAGTAGGTGTTTATTAAAATTCATTTCATTTTCAAGGTGTAATAGAATTTACAGACATCACTTTATTGTTTTATCACTGCCTCTAACTGATGTTTATAGTCTACGCTACGAGACCTGCAACAGTCACTGAAAGTGAACGTCCAAAAATACCAAGAGAATCGAATGTGATTTGCATTGTCAGCAGTGACTGGACCAGAATGGATGTCAGTTTGAGAACAGGCGGTGACTAAATAATAAAATGTCTGTAAATTCTATTACTCTTTGAAAATTACATGGATTTTAATAAACACATACAGTACTTTACAGTGATTAAAAGTGTGTATACATTTTTTTTTTCGGGACGTCCTGTATGTGCTTGACATCTTCACACACCTGTGTTTTAATGTCTTGAAGTGAGCATCAGATACGTGTGCGTCAGAGTGGCATCCTGTATTTTGTGTAATGTGTGTATATATATATATTTATGACAAAAACAGGGCACTGATACAAATTTTAGGCCAAGCTAAATATGGTATGCATTTTGGTGGTATGTCATAATGTGAGTACCGGTTTGATTTTCAAGTAATTCTTTTAAATATATGAGTAGTTGTTTGTTCGCTGAAGTCTCCAAACCTGAGAATTTGAGTATGGAAAGTCTGGAATTTTAAATTTGAAAATGTGTAGGAACCCTGATGGATTTCAGTTCTGATTGTTTCATTTGAAAGAACTTGTCATTCTGCACAACACTTGGTCATCGTATTGTCAATTTTTTGCTAACAAGCTGCTAATTAGGTCACCTTAAGTTTTCGGACTTCTGCTTAGAATTGTATCTCGTCTCGCAGTCCTCACCCGATTTCAGTTCTGATCGATGTTTCGGGTCGATCTTCTCTTGAGGAACAAAACTTTTTATTGATTTTCTTGTTGTAAAGACGTTGTTTCCAGCTTTGTTTATTTTCAGTTAAATTGTGTCTCTTCCCTCAGTTCTGAATGGATTTCTGATGATTACCACGAAGTGCACAGGGGGAAATAGGAATGGAATTCGTCCGTCCTTCCGTTTCAATCTAGACAACTTTTCTCAGAAACTACATAAGCTGCATCAGTGAAACTCATACGTGCGTGCTCATACTGCTGAAAAAAGCTGGGTAGCGTTTTATGAAGGCGTCCTAGCACTTACGACATCACGGTTCAGCATTAAAGCAGTGGGTTTATAAGGGTGTAAGTGTTAAAGGTCCCATGGCATGAAATTTTCACTTTCTGAGGTTTTTTAACGTTAAAATGAGTTCCTCTGACCTTCTTAAGTCACCCCAGTGGCTAGAAATTTCATAATGTGTAAACCAAACTATGCCCAACATTTGAGAATGGCGCGTCAAAACGGCGCGTTGATAAGCTCTTCCCTTTACTACGTCAGCAAGGGAGATGATCCCCACGCCCCCCCTCTGGATTCCCACCCACTGTATGGATTGCCCGCCCAGCTCAAAAGTTGCCACCAGACATGGAAATTGCGCTGTACATGGATGTGACAACACAGAAAGGAGTCTGTTTTACTGCCGCCGGGAGAGCCCCTGAAGACACAGAGGCTTAATTTTATTTACTCCAATAATACGCCGTCGAGTCTACCTAAGACGGTGTATGTTTGTCGGAAGCATTTTCCTGAGGAATGTTTCCACAACTTGGGACAGTACAGGGCAGGTTTTGCACATCAACTGTCACTGAAGCCTGGGTCCGTACCAAGCATCCCTGCCGCATCAGCCACAAACACCGAACAAGTAAGTGTATAACTGTTAAGTCGTTTTGCCGTGTTTTAAAATCGGTGCCACGTTAGCCTTGCAATGGCTACATTAGCTGTGCAGCTAACCGCTTCCTGCAGTTAGCCAGGTACTCTGGCTACAAAACCAAAAAGCATGCAGCATGCTCTGTTATAATAGCCAATCAAAACAGTTTTTACAAAGACACCCACATTCTTTTTTTTAAGTCACTCGTTCATTTTATTTGTTTGTTTGTTCAGTACAAACCCAAACATTTGTTGAATTTATTTTATTTCCTCGCGTTGCACCTTAATGACATCAGCACGCGGTATTTTTCCCTTCGCGGTTTGTTCCTTCTCTCTCGCCATAGTAAGACACCCACATCCGCTTGTTCTGACCCACTGGAGGTAGCGTCACAGTGCTGTTAGCCAGTCAGAGGTAACATGTTTACATGTCATGAATATTAATGATAAGACCCGCCCCCACCCTCTACCCTTCCCCGCCTCCATGCTTCTCATTAGCAAAACGGCGCACTGGGAAAAGCGCTGAAATGGGGCTTTCTCCCAGGAGGCTATATCTACGTACCGAGGGTTCATTTCGAGAAAGGCTGCGGATATAACATCCGGAAACCTCCACGAGCCTGTTTAAAGCATCAACAAACCACCATGCCATGGGTCCTTTAAGAGGTCTTCATAAAATGCTCGTGGTGGGGGATAGTGATGACCATGTCGTCTTGTTTTATTTGAAAGAACTAGTCCTTCTACACAACATTTGGTCATTGTATTGTCAATTTCATACATTTTCTTCTGATTAGAATTGTATCTCCTCTCTCGTTTATTCTGCGAATTCAGTTCTGATCGATGTTTTGGGTCGATCTGCCCTCGGAGAACAAAATGTAGTCCTTTGTTGATTTTCCTGTTGTCAACAGTTTGTCGTAAAGGTTGGTCCTCGCTCACATTGTCACGTTTCAGTTTTGGTCGTCATGGTTGTTTTCATAGCAGGCTAGAACGTTGACGTTCTGGTTCACTATTTTGAGTTGTCAATTTAAAAAATAATAATAATAATGCCGTGTTTTTATTGATTCAGCGGGCTGCCCTGGAAACAAAACTTGTCCACAGTGTCGAGGATGATCCCTCAAGGCATTCTTCTGCTGCACATGCGGCTCATGTTGAGTTAATTCATAACTTCCTCCATAAAAAGCGTCCTTGAAATAAGCAATGTTCCTGATGAAGAAGCCTCAGAAGTCCTCCTCTGACTCTTCTGAAGTTTTCTGTGCAAAAAAAAAATACTTTGTGCAGTTAAAAAGGGCGATACTATTTATTTATTTACTGTATTTATTTACTTATTTATTTCTTTTTGTATTAAATATTTAAATATCAAATGACCTTTCATAGGTTTTTCGGTATACTTACAATCCAAAGCATACATTTTAACATGATTTAGTCAGTGTAATTAGCCATCAGTGCCGGGCTTAAGACTGCTTCTCCAGACGAAATCAGGCAACAAGTTCAAGTTCTTGCATGACTAAGACCGGCGTCTTTTTTTTTTTTACGCAACCTTTTTTATTCCCATGTGTGTAATTCTTTCATATCCTTCTGAATAACACTCATGTCCATACTTACTTCTGAGGTTTGAATACCAGTGTGTGCAATTAAACCCTCCCCACATGCACTTAAATTAACTCTGAATCATTAAAACATATACGCAGAACCATGGCCTCACTTTTTGTTTATAAATGCCTTGAAACCTCAAGAATGGCACAGGAATCGTTTTAAGCGTTAACAATAAATCTAATATAGTAATTTTTACGATTAAAATGACTCCTATACTGTAGGTAGCGGTCCGAGTGAATGACCTTGACATCTGTGACGTCACTGCAGGAAGTCTATCGGTCTCATCGCCATTTCCGCTATACTAAAACACAGAGCTGACTGCAACTCTGATCCTCCATTTTGAGCTAATTTATCGCCATGCCACATAGATGTGTTGCTGGCGGGTGCAGGAACATGACAGAAGGTGGATTTGCGCTGCATTCATGGCCCAAGAATGTTTAAACTGCAAAGATTTGGATGCGGGTATGCGAGAAATTCACGGATTGGGCGCCTACGAAGTGGTCTGTCCTCTGCTCTGCACATTTTACTGAAGACTCGTACGAAACCTCCGACCTGTTGAGGAGCGTTGGCTATAAGCCCATACTGAAAGAGGGTGTAGTACCAACAATTAAAGGAAAAGAAAACTACAAGAAAAGGAAAGGAAGTTCAGTTGCACCAGTTCTCCTGGAGTGTGAGCCGAGCAGTAATGGTGGAGTACTCAGTATGGAGAAAATGAAGAATGATTGGACCAGTCATCAGGTTTCTCTGCTGGATATGTTTGCCTCAGCAGCAATATCTCGCCCTTACGTGGAAGAAGCAAATGAACGAAGAACTGAAAGTCAGTTTGTTTCAAAACAATCAACCACAAGATCGGCCTTCAAGAAGTGAGAACGCAGACGGGTAAGATGCGACTCTCATTTGGTTACATAACAGCACTCGTTGTTTACCTGCATTTAGATTAATACATGTAACTTATATTGTGTGTTTAAGTTACCGGTATAAGATTATTTAATTTGCTTCAGAATGTGATTCAGTTCATCTGATTATTTAATTAGCCTTTTACGTTTTATCAGTGAAAATGCATGCATGTACAAGTATGTTGCATAAGTTATAACACCTATCCTGTTTTAATGAGAGTCACATGAGACTGTCAGTTTAATTCCATCCGATTCTCTCGACGGCTTTGTTCTCTGGCTTTATTTTGTAAGGTGGGGGCCTCCGTGGCTGACGTGTTACTGTCGGATTCACTTTCCGATGGTTTGAACTGATACGGTTCTACGTGTATAACAGTAGCATGTGCACACACTCCAATTTCAGGACTATCACACTCAGCTGTATTACTATCCGAGGAATCTGAAGAATCTCCAATAAATCCGAACGAAGAAGCCATTGCAACCACTCTCGCCTGCCGAGTCTGGCTTTGGTCTTAGCACCGGTTCCCGCTGTGATGGCTGGCTCAGCGGGGCAGCTCGAATGCCAACTTTTGCGGTCGAATTCAACTCTCAAAAAATATATATATATTTTTTTTTTAATTCCCAATTATGCAACATACAAGAGTCAAGGATGGAGATACTATCCACTCAGAAATGTATTTTAAAAATAAAGGTTCTGCATATTTCCTTTAAACAGTTATCTCTCTGACAGACTAATTTTATTAACTTTTGTTAAATCAAACTCCTGGTCTTCTAATGGGAAGAAAATGCAGATATGCTCAAGTAACCTTTAAATAATAAAAACAAAACATACTATATATCCTTGGTACTCGGATCTTACAGAGCTTACAGTCGCAGGTACCATGGAAGCAAGTACATACCCAAATCAGAAAAAGTTGGGACGATATGAAAATGCAAATTAAAAAAAAAAAGCAGTGATTTTTCTAAATTTACTTTAACTTGTATTTCATTGCAGACAGTATAAATCCAAGATATTTCCTGTTTTGTTGGTCAACTTCATTTCCTTTTTTAATATACATCCATTCTTGCGTTTCAGGCCTGCAACACATTCCAAAAAAAGTTGGGACGGGGAAAATTTCGGACTAGTAATATGAGAAAACAATTGAATCATGATGTGATTTGAAACGGGTGATGTCAACAGGCGATTGTAATCATGGTTTGGTACAAAATCAGTATCCAGGAAAGACCGAGTCTTTGAGTAGCAAAGATGGGCTGAGAGTCTCTAGTTTGTCAACAGATGTGTGAAAAAATTATTGCAATGTTTAAACACAATATTCCTCAAAGAAAGATATGAAGGGATTTGGATTTTTCACCCCCCTATGGTACATATCATTAAATGATTGATTCAAGGAATCTGAAGGAATTTCAGTGGATAAAGGGCAAGGGCTCAAGCCTAATCCGAACACCCGTGATCTCTGATCCCTCAGACGGCACTGCATCAAGAACCGTCATTCATCTATAACTGATATAACCACGTGAGCTCGGGATTACTTTGGCAAACCTTGGTCAAACGCTACAATACAGAGTTACATCCACAAATACCAGTTATAACTTTACTGTGCAAAAAGGAAGCCTTATGTTAACTGCGTCCAGAAGCGCCGTCAACTTCTCTGGGCTCGGAGGCATCTGGGATGGACCATCACTCAGTGGAATCATGTATTGTAGTCAGACAAATCGGCATTCCAGGTCTTTTTTTTTTTTTTGGAAGAAATGGACACCATGCTCCAGACCAAAAACAAAATGGACTATCCAGACTGTTACCAGGAACAAATGCAAAAGCCAGGGTCCGTCACGGTATGGGGTTGTGTCGGTGCCCTTGGCAAAGCTAACTTACACTTGTGTGATGGCGCATTAATGCAGAAAAGTACATTTGAGATATTTTGGAGCATCATCTCCTGCCTTCAAGATGACATCTTTTCCTGGGAGATTTCAACAAAACCACATTCTGCACACACTACAACGGCATGGCTGTGGAAGAAGAGAGCGCCTGTCCCGTCTGTCCCCAACAGAGAATGTGTGGAGAATTTTGAAATGGAAAAATATAACCATGACGACCCCGTACTGCTTTACACCTTAAAGTGCCATTCCACCATTGGATGTATTCTTTGGCATAAAATACAATATATTTTATGACAACATGACTAGACAGAGAAATCTTTTAGCTTCAAAATGATATATCATACATAATTTTTTGACAACGACAAGTATATTAATTTTGCGACCAAAGTCACCTACCCTTTTAATTTCCACGCGGTAGTGAAACGTGATGTCATCGGCAGGTTCTCCTTCTTGTGTACCATGTGTCTGTCTATTTTTAGACCAGGAAACCCCCAAAGTGAGAGAGTCATTTCTCCTCGTATATGGGGGCCAAAAAAATTGCGAAAAATTTTGAGTTAATCTTTATCTAGATTTATTGGTATTAGCTAGATTTATTGGTATTATTTTTAGCGCGTTCTATCCGCCATTGCTGATAATATGTGCCACGTCACACGTCACGTGGTACTAGAGGTCTGCGCAGGTCGGATTTTTCAGTCCCGCTCCCGCCCGCGCCCGCATTGTGCAGTCCCACTCCCGCCCGCAAAGAATTATGATTTTCAGTCCCGCTCCCGCCCGCGCCCACAAAAAAATTATGATTTTTAGTCCTGCTCCCGCCCGCGCCTGCCATATTTTGTCCCGCTCCCGCCCGCAAATCCCGCATGATGCAGACGTTCGCGTTATTTCTCAGGAAAGTTCTTGTCTTGACACAGCGTGATGGTGCCTCGCCCCCTACTTCGAGTGGATTTCAGCATAAATATCTACAGCTCATGTTGTTATTATTTACCTTGTTTTGGAATTCAGCACGTACTCTCTCTAATAACAATAATTAGTGCTGTCAAACAATTAAAATATTTAATCGCGAATCACACATTTTTATCATATGAGAAACCATTGCAATTCTCTGATCGGCATAAAAAAGTGAATGGGCTTGCTTTGTAGCAATGGTTTTGTTTTGTTTTTTATTGCAAAGCAGAGCTAGTAAGAGAAGTGAATTCATTTACTGCTTGAGTTAGTCTACAACTTTAATCAGAGAGACAGGTTACACAGTGCCGGTAGGCTTGACTCAATGCTATCCCAGAAATCCTTCCTGTAATATGCAAATTTGGCCGCCTCTGATTGGACAGCCAAATTTGCATATTACAGGAAGGATTTCTGGGATAGCACTGAGTCAAGCCTACCGTCACTGTGTAACATGTCTCTCTGACTAAAGTTGTAGACTAACGCAAGCCGTAAATCACTTCACTCATGGTTCTCTTGCTAGCTGGGTGTGAACTGCGAGTCATTAGAGTGATCAAAGGATTTCCCGTTAGGGTGATCAATGGCAAATTTAAGATGCCATTCCACTGGCAATCTGACTCTCTCTGCAAATTTAGGCATCTTAAAATGTTTTTATTAATGCCAAATAAAATATCCAGCACAAATTATATATGATAGACATAAATTAATAATTTATACATTTTATTTCAAACACATTTTTAGTTAGCGGGACTGCAGCTTATCACCGCTCCCGCCCGTGCCACATATGTGCGCTCCCACCCCCGCGCGCGCATATGTGCACTTCCGGTCCCACCCGCGCCCGCAATGAGCTTTCAAAATTTGTCCCGCGCCGCACTGCTTTGCGGCGGGTCCCGCGAGTCCCGCGGGAGTGCAGGGCTCTACATGGTACACAAGAAGGGGAACCTGCCGATGACATCACGCGCGGGAATTAAAAGGGTAGGTGACTTTGGTCGCAAAATTAATATACTTGTCGTTGTCAAAAAATTATGTTTGATATATCATTTTGAAGCTAAATGATTTCTCTATCTAGTGATACCATTTATATATGTTGTCAAAATATATTGTATTTTATGCCAAAGAATACATCCAATGGTGGAATGGCACTTTAAGATCTGTTTGCAGGAAGAATGGGACAAAATAAATAACACTCGGAACGCTTCATCACATGGTGTCTTCAGTCCCTAAACATCTTTTAAGTGATGTGAGAAGGAATGGGAGCATTATAAAGTGGTAAAATCTCAACTTTTTTAAAAAAAATGTGTTGCAGTAAACAAAATTGACATGTTTTTATATTGAAAAAACAATAAAATTGATGAGGTCAGACATCAAGTAATGTGCTGTTGTATTGTTTTGAGTGCAGTACAGGTCAAAGATATTTACAAATCATTGAGTTAAGTTTTAATTTCAATTTCAGCCTACTGTCCCGGTCACTTTTTTGTTTCTAACTTGGGGTTGGATATGATGCGTACTAGTCTAGGAATACAGTACACAGTTTAAGACGGATTGAGACAGAGCATATTTTTAGATTTCTATTTTTTGACTTGTTCCCATTCAGCAGTTATTCTAAGAGTGTCGAGCTGTAGAGGAAGAAGTTTGTGTGTGTGTGTCCTAGATTTATTAAGGCCAAGCAGATGAAGTCATCTGTAATGAGTCAAGTGAATTCGGTTCAGTGTTCGGCAACGTTAGTGCAGCTCACAGGTCAACACAGAACGGTTGTGTAAGTGTACGCAGTCATTCTGCCAAATTCCTTCCATTCAGTCAGGACCTTAGCCGTGTGCTTTTCCCTGCTCGAACGAGATTGAACTGGCAATCGGACAAATCCGTTGAACCAGGTGCTGATGCTTGGAGATGTTGGTAACACCGGGAGTTACAGATGACCTGTCTTGAGATATTTTACATGTTCTGGTTGCCCAGTAACTGCTCCAGTGACTTTTATCACATATGTAAAGATATGTAAACATTTCCTGGACTATTTAAATAATATTGGCTGGCATTGAGTGGTATATCAGATATATTCCATTCAGCTAGCGTGATACTGAATGAGTCGAAGACGAGTTCAGTATCATTCTAGCTGAATGGAATACATCTGATGTATCATAAAAAAGCCATTTTTTAAATTATTATTATTGTAAGTGCGATCTAAAATACAGCTTTGGTAGACGCCCTCAAGTCCTTTATTTATTTATTTATTTATTTATTTATTTTAAATGAATAGCTGATTTTAAATTTGTGGGTTTAGTTTGACGAAAGGTTATTTCTTGCATCTCAAAATGAAGATTGATTGAACCTTGATTCCAGCGTGAATTGTTCCCAGCGTGCAATATGGAGGTGCAAGATGTTGCACTGTTGGCTCAGATTTCCTGATTAGTTTGAAGTAGCGCTTGCGACGGTCAGAAACCGTACGGCTGCATACCTTGCGTTCCTGAGTCCCCCGAGAGGATACGTGTGCTACACTAAGTTAGGCCTGACAGAACAGGTGCTGCAGTCACCTGTCTGAAATGGGAGGGTCCAAAATGCACTTCCATATTGCTCGGAGTAGACAATACGCATCGAAATCATAATATATTTTGTTTCAAGCCATCATAAATGCAAAACATGAATTAAATATTTTTATTATTATTATTTTCAATTTATATAGCGCCTTTCTCAAAACCCAAGGTTGCTTTACAATTATAGGAGGAAAAAAAAAGTCCACCAAATAGAGGTCAGGATATCATTCCAATGGTGTAGCAGCCACAGTCCCACCAAAAGGCGCATGGAAACAAGTCCCACACCGCCTGCACAGCTGCCGGGACACCACCGGGCAACATCACTCAGAACACCATGCCATGGATCCACAAAGCGAGCACAGACGCACCGCCACACAGAGCACTGGTATGTCCCAAACCGTCTGCACAGCCGCTGCGACGCCACCAAGCAACATTGCTCGGAACATCACGCCAAGCACTAAAGCACTGCTGCACAGAGTGCTGGAGAGCCATGATGTTCAAATAAGCAACTAGCTCACTGCAGTTCATAGTAAGGAGCACAGGCATCACCCACAGCGAACCAAGGCCTGGAGGGAACCAACGCACAAAACTGGGAGCTACACCGCAACCAGCGGACAAAAACAAACATCAAACTACACAAAAGAGAGATAGAGAGAGAGATAGATGTATATAGATTTTTAATTTTTTTTATGTTTTATCATACCATTACCATGAAGAATAATAATAGCAGCTCATTCTGGCTCCAACAGTAGTAGTAGTAGTTGTTTTATTATTATTATTATTATTAATATTATTATTATACCTTCTTTTCGGGTGTCCAACGCGTCTTTCTCTTTCAAAATTCTCTCAAAATCTTCCAAGTTTAACGACGCAAACTTGGCGGCCATGTTTGTTGACAAATTTTCACAGTCGCTCACTAGCACAGACATTTTACGTCTCCGTGTGACATGTTCTCTTGACAACCATGCAGTATCGTAAACCATATTCAACCCTCATTCTCCATTGGGTAGAGTGACGACATACACATAAGTGATAAGCTAACAATATTGCATGCTGTCAAACCAAATGAATGAAACCCGTTAGAAGGGACTAGAACGTGTTTTTATTCCATCGAAAAGTGTCCTGTGTGTATAGATGATAATGGCTGATGATTTGGATATATTTGCGCGACAGAAGAGCTACTATCTCACAAACTGCTGAATAAGTTCATGCTGACAACTTTCTGTTTTAGACAGCATTAACTTTTTCAGTAGTTTGTGCTACAGTTCTGTGGGATTGGACCATATGGGCTAGCCTTCAGGCCTCATGTGAATCAATGAGCCTTCAACACCCATGACCCTGTCGCCAGTTCACCGGTTGTCCTTCCTTGGACCACTTTTGGTCGGTACTAACCACTGTATACTGGGAACACCCCACAAGATGTGCTGTTTTGGAGATGTTCAGACCCGGACATCTCACCATCACAATTTGGCCCTTGTCAGAGTCGCTCAGATCCTTACGCTTGCCCGTTTTTTCCTGCTTCCAACACATCAACTTCAAGAACTGACTGTTCTCGTCTCTTGCTGCCTAATATATCCCACCCCTTGACAGGTGCCACTGTAATGAGATAATCAATGTGATTCACTTCACGCGTCAATGGTTTAAATGTTATGGCTGATCGGTGTATGAGTAGCTGTTCTTTTTGAGGAGAAATTGAACTTTTAGCCAGTGTAACTGGATGCACACAGTTTAGTGGTCTTTAATAATGGTTATTCATAAACAGCTTAATCCTTGGACACAAACTTGGTCTCATGCAGTTGGAGGGCATGTGACTGTTTATTTTTGTGTGTGTTTGACAGGAAGTACAGATAGCCCAGAGGAAGCAGCTGGTCCTGCCCCACCTCCCCCTGCCCCCACCTCACTCATAGACGACACGGATCCCGTCCCAGAGGAACAGGTACGGTGTGAGTGGGCGAGAGTGAGAAAGAGAATAGAAATGACTTTTTGTTCTGATGATCGACATGTACTTTCGTCTACAAATGCAATCTAAATGCCCATCTAATTGAATTAGCCTGGTCAGGAATACCCTGGACCATGTTTAGTTCTTTGACTAAAATAGTGAGGTCTACTGAGATCTCAGTCACCCCATCAGACAGTGCACTAACGCATGATTTACATCTTAGTCCACTGGTTTTATCCCATTACAACGTTCGGTAATGTAATTCTTCATAGCGAGTAATTGGTCATTAAAAAGTGATGCTTGTCCAAATAGACATCTCTGTGATTTTACAAGCAAATGTTCTCTTAGGTGGGCGGCACGGTGGTGTAGTGATTAGTGCTGTCGCCTCATAGCAAGAAGGTTCTGGGTTCGAGCCCAGTGGCCAATGAGGGCCTTTCTGTGTGGAGTTTGCATGTTCTCCCCGTGTCCGCGTGGGTTTCCTCCGGGTGCTCCAGTTTCCCCCACAGTCCAAAGACATGCAGGTTAGGTTAACTGGCGACTCTAAATTGACCGTAGGTGTGAATGTGAGTGTGAATGGTTGTGTATCAGCCCTGCGACGATCTGGCGACTTGTCCAGGGTGTACCCCGCCTTTCGCCCGTAGTCAGCTGGGATAGGCTCCAGCTTGCCTGCGACCCTGTACAGGATAAGCGGCTACAGATAATGGATGGATGGATGTTCTCTTCGGTTTTTACTTCCTGCTCCAAATCTTCGCACAGGCTATCCAACGAATCTTGAAATACTTTTGGCAAGCACAAAATGATGTTTAGTTTCTGTAAGCAGAATAAATGACTCATTATAACAACAGCTACCGGGAAGAAAAAAAAATCACATGAATTTGCAGATATTGTACAACTTGCAGAGTCTCTTGGGAAAATCCATGAGGTAATGTTTATGCAATTCTGAATGCCATGTATCGTGGAAGTCTGTAACTTAAAAGTAGCCAAAAAATGTACTTACTTGAAAGAAGTTGCCTTAAACGCTTTTATTGCACAGAGCGAATCCCAGAAAACACTCAAGTCTAAACTCTTGTTAGCAGTTTTTAAGTCGGGTCCCTTTTTGGGAGACCCACCCCAGGACCACCCCAAAACAAAATAGCGACTTCTGTTAAAATCATTGTAAAAGGACTTTCTTTGTTGGAAACGCAGACTTCTGATTGGCTAAAACATTTCCCGCTATTTTTCAAAAGAAAACCGACATACTAGCATTGACCATATGGCCTTAGGGTTTTACAATTTTAATGATGGGTCTGTGTTCGTCACGTGAAACGCCTTTACAGTGATCATCAGTGGTGGAGAAGACAAGATCACATCTACCTGAGGTACTTTAAACATTTAAACTCGGTGTATTTAGGCTCAGCTTAAGGAGCGTGATGTTTAGATACCTCCCAAGTATATCAATCATTAATTCATGCTAAATAACACCCCAGTTTCGCCAAGCTCTCAAAAAATTGTAGCAAACTAAAACAGTTTGTGTATGAGGTCCATAACCTGTTGAAATGGGAGAGCAGTCTTTCTAACCTCGTCAACAATGGATCAGAAAGATAACCGTGGCTACAGAGGCCGTGATCTTCACACTTTGTGCTTCCAGAGACAAAGTCTACAGGAATCCCGACACATTCTGAGGCTTAAAACCACAAGCTCGAGACAAAATTCCCCTCACACACGTCATGAATGAAACGCTGTCTATTGACTGTGTCATGCTAATAATTATCCTTCCTGATTCAGAGAATAGAAGTGTTTTGATTCATAGAAATGCAGATATTAGAGTTTCGTCAAAGAAAAACCGTGCAGATGTGTTATTACGGATGTTACCCTGTGATACTGATGACATCAGCATAGGGCTTGAATGAGTTATAGAATAGTGGGTGGGTGGGTGTGTAGTGAGATTTACTCGAGGACATCTGCTCTAAGCT
Source organism: Neoarius graeffei (assembly GCF_027579695.1). Taxonomy (NCBI): domain Eukaryota; kingdom Metazoa; phylum Chordata; class Actinopteri; order Siluriformes; family Ariidae; genus Neoarius; species Neoarius graeffei. The sequence goes on along the minus strand of NC_083589.1, from coordinate 30,290,306 downwards.
TGTGATTGTGTGTGTGTGTGTGTGTGTGTGTGTGTGTGTGTGTGTGTGTGTGTGTGTGTGTGAGAACAGGAACTGGAGGCCTACGTCTCTGACTCGGACTCAGACTCAGAGTGGCATGGGGCTGTGGACATGCTGTCGCCATGGGAACGGGAGCGTCAGCGGCGTGAGAGGGAGGAATCATGCAGAGTTTTACTTGAGCTTAAATCCGTCCTGGGGATCCGAACTTCCGAGGGAGAACGAGACAAACGCAAACTGCTGCTGTTCAGCGACAAAGGTCTCTCTCTCTCTCTCTCTCTCTCTCTCTCTCTCTCTCTCTCTCAAAAAACCATACACTACCGTTCAAAAGTTTGGGGTCACCCAGACAATTTAGTGTTTTCCATGAAAAGTCACACTTCTATTTCCCACCATAAGTTGTAAAATGAATAGAAAATATAGTCGAGACATTTTTCTGGCCATTTTGAGCATTTAATCGACCCCACAAATGTGATGCTCCAGAAAGTCAATCTGCTCAAAGGAAGGTCAGTTTTATAGCTTCTCTAAAGAGCTCAACTGTTTTCAGCTGTGCTAACATGATTGTACAAGGGTTTTCTAATCATCCATTAGCCTTCTGAGGCAATGAGCAAACACATTGTACCATTAGAACACTGGAGTGAGAGTTGCTGGAAATGGGCCTCTATACACCTATGGAGATATTGCACCAAAAACCAGACATTTGCAGCTAGAATAGTCATTTACCACATTAGCAATGTATAGAGTGGATTTCTGATTAGTTTAAAGTGATCTTCATTGAAAAGAACAGTGCTTTTCTTTCAGAAATAAGGACATTTCAAAGTGACCCCAAACTTTTGAACGGTAGTGTATAAAGATTAGAGACCTATATAACTCACATCAATCTTTTCAGCCTCAGTCCTGGTCCTCACCCACCGTGCTCTCAAATAAACAGTTCCCGAGAGACAATAATCAGAAAAACATATACAGTACGGTGCAAAAGTATTCATCACGTGTAATGCTGTCGACCAAAAATGGCTTAAAAAAAAAAATAATGAAATGAAATGTTTCAACATTTAAAAAAAATAAATACTATAAACAGTAAGCCATAATAAGTCAATATTCGGTGTGAGACGACCCTTTGCTTTAAAAAAAAAAAAAATAGTAGTCAGAGGTCCAGTGAGTGCAGTTTTATGCGGAACTGAGCTGTGGGTTTTACTGAGCAGCTTCCAGAACCTTCACAGTTCTTCTGGACACTTTGACTGTCACACTCGCTTCTTCATTTTGCACCAAAACCCAGCAGCCTTCATTACGTTTTCTTTTTTAATCTGAAAACTGCTCTCTTGTGTAATATGCTGCTCAGACACAATTTTTTTTTTTTTTTTTTGTAACATATTTAATTTTATGCTGAAAAAAATAAACGTTTGGACTCTAAAATGTTTTTGTACCGACTTGATAATGTAAAATAGAAATCTATAACAAAGTTTGGATGAAAAAAAAAGTGTGGCTTAAGACTTTTGTACAGTACTGTATTGTATGTAGAATGAAAATACTGAAGTGTGCTGCATTTTCCTGCCGCAAAACCCTTGTTATTGTTATGGTAACACATTTAATGAGGACGTGTCCCTGTAAAAGGTTCTTGTGGTAACACTAGAAATTCGCATTTTACGTTGGTCACACTATTGGTCCCACTCCTCCTATGTTAGATATTTATCACCAAAAGCACAACATGTCCTAATAGTGTTCATATAGGACTAGCTCGGGTAGCATCGTGATTTTTTTTTTTTTCTTTTCCGATCTATTTCCAGGTGACCACAGTCACCCAAAGCCTCCCATTTGGCCGTATGCCGTGTTGGAACTGTTCATGGTTTTTGCTTGTTTTGCCTCGAAAGTTCCTGTTGGTTGGACTACTAAGAGTTGATCGTTTAAATTGCTGATGACACGTTTTTGACATCTTTGGCGATGTTTTAGAACATAAAAAGTAATTCCCAATGATCCATATATTAATTCACGAAGGCGCCTATTTTACAAGTTATGATGATAAACGCGGCTATTTGGGCAAATTTGACGGGGCTGCAGCACCCAGGAGACGAAGGAGGAGGAGGAGCTATATGACGTCAGCGAAAGAACCTTCTCCCTAACTTAGCAGTTTGTTGTTGATGCGACAGGTGTTCAGTTTATCATTATTAGTATTTTTATTAGACATTATTATACATTATTATATATTAGTTATTATGCCTTCGCGTTGTGTTGCCGGCTTTTGCTCCAAAACCCACAAGGATGGGGTAAGTTTATTCAAGTTTCCCAGAGATCCCGAGCTGCATGCGAAGTGGGTGAAGCAAGTCAGGTGCACTCGTGACAAGTGGGAGCCCTCACCAACATCCGTCCTGTGCTCTGAACACTTCGATTTGGATTGTTTTGACACCCTTCCCAGCTTAAAAGAATCTCTTGGGTGTGCAGTTCAGCACAAACGTGTGTTACTACCATCAGCAGTGCCTACACAGTGTTGCCAGATTGGGAGGTTTCCCACCCAGTTGGGCGGTTTCAAGTGCATTTTGGTGGGTTTTGAACATATTTTGGGCTGGAAAACGTCAGCAGTATGTGTTGCCAGATACTGCTGAAGTTTTCCAGCCCAAAATATGTTCAAAACCCACCAAAATGCACTTGAAACTGCCCAACTGGGCGGGAAACCTCCCAATCTGGCAACACTGCCAGTATTCCGGAGGGGGTCTACTAGTAGCTATGCCGGATCCAAAGACAGTCCTCCTGTCAGAACATGTGTTGTGAAATGACATAAGATAAAGGTACGTAGAGCTATAGATTCTACATGATAATCATAAATGTAATCATAAAGTCGGCGTGATATCAGTCATGTATTTGCTTGTGAAAGCTTGCGGCTTTCATGTAACTGCCGCCTAGCAACGAGAGGCAAAGGGTAAAGAGGGTAGGCCAGGCCTTCGTCTAAACGGGGGAACAGGGGCGCTGCGCCCTCTTACTCTCGGCGTGCGCCCCCTTACCGACTCCGTGAAAACATCCCAGCAACACTACGTGACAATGTGTCTGATCATCAAATACGTTATAATTGCGCCAAAAATATTCCAATCATAGTAGATACACCGCCAGACGGTGCAAAAATAATCCGAATTGGTGTTTTCCAGACTGAGGCGCCATGCTGTTTAGTTGTTTACTTGTCATGGCTGCTCTCGCGAGATTTGACATGGGTTACATACAAGGTCAGCTGACTTGTAGCGCGAGATTTCTCGAGACTGAATGACCTTTCACCCACCGGCGCGGGAGCTTTTGACAGAAGTAGTTCGCGAGTTGTTTTTGTTGACACTTGGGCATTTAAAGATGTCATCCCGCGGCACGAAGCGGAAGAAAGCCAAAGACTGTCCGGGGCAGAAGAAGATTAGGCCAAATATAAAAAAAATAGTGTGTTTCCGGTAACCCGACCGATCGAGAATTTCCACGTCGAAATTGCCGACCGTAAAGTTTTTATTACAAATTTCCCTCGATATTTTAGTGTAAGCGGCGTTAGTTTGTCATTTTTTGTTTCAGCGCATTCAAGTTGTGAAAGAAACGATAAAAAGTAAAATGTTTCGCCACTTCTATCAGCCCTCCTGCATAAACTGAGCCGAGTCGCCATTTTGAATCCTCATTCAAGGCTGTAATGCAAATTGCTTCCTTTTCAGTATACAAGTGCACTTCCATGGCAGGGAAAAACACTACATTTTGCCGCCTATGTAGTCCCCTATTTATACAAATAGGAGTCATTCAGGATTCAGCCATGTTTTTGCTCGACCCAAGTTCTACAGTAGGCTAGGCCGACTGCTTTTAATGGAAGTAGCCTAGCCTAGGACGTTATTTTCACGTTATTTCTTGATAAGGTGTTTTCACGTTATTACATGAAAATATCATGAAATATCACTTCCGTAGATCATAACTCGAACTCTCGCGATATTTTTTTTATTTGTTTAAAGATTTAAAACACTTATTTTATTATGATGTGTGGTATAAAGGATTCTGTGCCAAAATACTATTTTGTAAGATGTTTACTTGTGTTAATTTTTTCGAACAAAATAAAAAAAAAATTACGAAAAAAAAAACTTTCCTACCTACCGACCTTATTTTAGTATTTTCATGTTACCGGAAACACACTATTTTTTTTTTTTGGCCTTACTTCTTTCTTTTTCAATGTTGACAGACAATTTGTTACAATTTCCCTCTCAGATAGCCTCAGAATGTCCCATTGGAGCATTTTTCAAAGGCTTTGCACGGCGGGGGGGGGACAACCGGCACCAACCCCCCCGCTCCCTCGCCATGGTGAGTGCCCTCATACTAAATTTTTCTAGAAAAAACCCTGGGGTAGGCTATCATAGATTCTATTCGGAAGAGATCAACACAATTCTAGACTCCCAGAAGAGGAAGAGCTAGCACTAGACAGTTCACCGGCGTTTTCATGCGCCATTTCCATTGAGTAGAACCAGAGTAGAACAGCCAGTGAACCGCAGCGTGTTCTCCCGCTGACGTCACAGCATGGCCGCGAGCCACGGACCCAGTTTTCTTGCGCTGTGCAATTAAAAGTTGGATATTTGCGTAACAACAGCTTCTTTTCACGTAATTATAACAGAAATCTAACATGTTTGCCATGTTGTCTAGTTTATTTAAGAAATTGCATAGAGTCATGTTCGTGTCATCAGCACTTTAAATGTATAGTAAGATTTCAAGCTGCATGTTGAATGTCAGTCTCACCAGATGCAATGTCCATATGTGACATTTTCCGTAAATGACTTGAAGTTATTTCTCGTAGGCTGCTGTTTCCTAACATGTAAGAACTGGAGTCATTCAAAATGCTCTCTGAGAAGGCGGAGTCGAACATGTACACTTCTGAAACGCTGAGGATTTTAAGATGTGATATTTGGCCAAAGTTTGTTCGGCTGTTTTCCGTAAACATTTACGTCACAGAGAAAGTGTTTACTTGCTTGGATCGTTGATGAGCCGAGGTAAAGTGAATTTTAGAAACACGGAGTTCACACCACCTTCTTATTTGAAGCAGAAGAACCTTCTTGTTGCTTCATTCAGGTCCCTGAATAATGTACACGAGGTCCCATTAAGCTCGCACTCCCTGTGGTTTGTTAACTTCAGGGTATTAGGAAATCTAAACGTATAGTACTGGGTACGTACAAGGATGTTTCAGTTTTACTCCTTGTGCAACATTACTGGAACCAACAGCATGACCAGGGCTGTGTGCAAAACTAAAATTCCTCCATTTTCTTGAATCAAAATCCAGTCGTGACTCCACATTTTAGCTGTGACGAGCACTATCCTGGTGGAAATGAGGAAACCATTGCAAATGCAATTCAGCCATTTATCCTTCCCTTTTTTTTTTTAAGTCTCCGTGTTATTTATAATCAGGGCTCTGAACCGGTTTGAGGACTGGAATGAAAAACAGATTGCAGTAATATTAATGTGCTGAATACAAACACTGCTGCTGTGTCTAATAGTTTTCCAGACACGAGTGTAATTTCACTTGTAAAAATTCTGCTGTTCGAAAAGCCAGCGCTCTTTACTCACAGGGTTATTGGTTCTAATAGCTAGCCAGTTTTCTCTCAGACATCAGCTTGCTAGATTGATTGATTGACAGCCATAGATAATCGATTAAAATACTTAATCGCATTATTGACCATAGTTAACTCATGATTAACTGCAAATTAATCACACTTTAATATATCTGTTCTAAATGTACCTGAAAGGGATATGTTTCATGTTTTTGGTGAGCAGGCGTGGACAAATCTGCTTGCTTTATGCAAATATATGTAGCCAGGTCAGGAAGGATAAGGCTGGACACAGCAAAACATTATTTTTGTGGGTATTTTATTCCCCCACTGCATTTAAAAATAATAATAATAATAATAAAGCAATGTTAACTTTATAATTTTGAGGGTTTCGCACAGTTCAGTGTGAACAAAACAATTTCCCCCTAGTTCTGTCCTTAACATCCAGCATTCAAACTATACAGTAAATAAGTGTTGCCAGGTAAAACAAACCTCGCCCGGCAGCACTTATTTTATACCTACATGTTAATGATGGTAATATTTCTCAAATCAGCAACTGTCAGGTTAGAGTCCTAATGAAAATCCATGACCTTGAGTTTGACATTTCAAAGTTATTCAAGGTCAAAGGTCATGGTGCCAAATGAAGGCCCATATGGCACTTCCTATAAGTTGATAAGGGTAAACATCTGTCTACCATCAACCGTTTTCAAATTACAGCCCTCTGAAAATCCGTGACCTTGAATTTGACCTTTCAAAGTCACTCAAGGTCAAAGATCATGGTGCCAAATGAAAGGCCATATGAGAGTTGCTATATGCTCATAATAGTAAACATTTGTCGATCTGCAACCGTTTTTGAGTTATAATGGAAAATGTTATTTTGACCAAAAGATTGACCTTTCCGGTGACCTTGACCCAATTACCCCCAAAATTTAATCAGGTCATCTATAGCCCATTGCCCACCTACCCTGAAAATTTGAAGTCAACTGGTCGAACCATCTAGACGCTAGATTGTTAAAAGACACAAACAAACAAGGTAAAGGTCATGGTGCCAAATGAAAGCCCATATATGACTTCCTATATGTTGATAATGATAAACATCTCTCTCTCTTTCTCTCTCTCTCTCTCTCTCAACTGTTTTAGAGTTCCATGTAAAATATGCAAATTTTAGCAATGACCTTGACCCCCCTGACATTTGACCCCCAACCGCGAAGAAAACTATGAGAGATACCCCATCATGTAGCATATCAATGGAAACAGAATTGAAAGATGAACAGTTTGGAATTGGTTTGAAGTAAATATGATGAATATGAAGGAAGACATCGTGAAAAAAAAATTTGACCTTTTTGGTGACCTTGACCGGATGACGCTCAAAATGTTGGAGGTTCTATTTGAGACCAATGCCCATCTATCCTGAAAGTTTCATGAAGATTGGTCCAGCCGTTTTCTTGTAATGTTGCTAACAAAGAAACACAAAAAACCCCAAAGAAACCCGACCAAAAACAATACCTCGCCCCCTGGTGGACAACGTCCTGCATGAGGTAATAAACTAAACACACTCGGTGATGTGGACTCTGGACAACAGGAGTGGCTATCTTTAAATAAAGAGAATAAAAGTACAAATTCATGAGCAAAAACTGCATTTATAAACACCTTTTTTACATCACTCACGAATTTCTCAGATTAAAACAAACTCGCACTCTGTCTCACTCCAATGTGCAGCCTGCGCGCACGCGTACGGGTACACACCTGGACCTTAACACGTCGTCTTTTCTCCCCTCTGGACCATCAAAAGCATTTAAAACGCATACATTTTATGTAAACGGTCAGAACGCAACAATATAAGTCGATTCTGTACGTAAGTGCACCTTATCACGACTTACGCCGACCAGCTACTCGCTACATCTCTCACTCGCTCGTGCTACGTCACTTGCTGATTTCCCAAACTATGGGGGAGGGGCATAGAATGTGCATGCGTTAATCACGCGTTAAAAAAATTATTGGTGTTAAAATGAATTTTGCATTAACGCGTTATTTTTATCGCGTTAACGTCTACAGTCATAGATTTTACATTTCCAGCATTTGGAAGATTTGACTCTTATCCAGCGCGCCTTACAGAAGTGCTTTATAGTTGCCATCAAAAACGCGTCCCCATGCGAGGACATACACCTGATGGTATACGAATACCATCAGACTAAAACTCTTTTTCGAGAGGAGTTTGTACAGCAACAAAAAACAAATCAAGGGATTTCTACAAATTAAATGAGTGCACGTCTTTTTTTTTTTTTTAAGATATTTTTTGGGCGGGCGGCACGGTGGTGTAGTGGTTAGCACTGTCGCCTCACAGCAAGAAGGTCCGGGTTCGAGCCCCGGGGCCGGCGAGGGCCTTTCTGTGTGGAGTTTGCATGTTCTCCCCGTGTCCGCGTGGGTTTCCTCCGGGTGCTCCGGTTTCCCCCACAGTCCAAAGACATGCAGGTTAGGTTAACTGGTGACTCTAAATTGAGCGTAGGTGTGAATGTGAGTGTGAATGGTTGTCTGTGTCTATGTGTCAGCCCTGTGATGACCTGGCGACTTGTCCAGGGTGTACCCCGCCTTTCGCCCGTAGTCAGCTGGGATAGGCTCCAGCTTGCCTGCGACCCTGTAGAAGGATAAAGCAGCTAGAGATAATGAGATGAGAGATTTTTTGGGCTTTTTTTCACCTTTATTGGATAGGACAGTGTAGAGACAGGACAGGAAATGAGTGGGAGAGAGAGACGGGGAGGGATCGGGAAATGACCTCGGGTCGAAATCGAACCCGGGTCCCCGGATTTATGGTATGGCGCCTTAGCCACCTGAGCCACGACGCCCCATGAGTGCACGTCTAAGTGCTCTGGGAACAGTGCTCAATTTAAATAAATTTTGAATGGATTCGAGTCTGTTCTGTTCATCGTAAAGACGGGGGAAAAAATCAATGTGATTATGTAATGTATTCTTTGGCTCACTGATGCTCCTCGTGTTGAGGATCTGTAATCCGTAGATCTGCTCGCTGGGTAACTAAATCACTCTCTGTACTTCTTCTGTTTCCATGTTCCAGCTGCACTGGGTCCGGTTGCCACGGAGACGTCGGATCATTTCCCAGAATCCTCAGCGAATCCAGGAACAGAACTTGCAGCGTCTTGTGCAAGCAACCACATCTCCCAGCAGCCCTCGGGAGGAGAAGGGGAGGAGTTAGAAGAGGGAGGAGGAGACACTGCGACAGACGGTACGGAGGACAGACAGACGGACGCCACTGTGACTGAGTTCTGTTGCGGCGATTCCGAAAGCGCCGCAGAAACGCAAGATCAGAGAGTCGAGGAAGAGGGAACGCGGCTCTTCCAGTCGGACGGGCTGATAGACGAGGAGGCGGGCCCGGATGGGTCGCACCCCGTCTCGCCCCGAGTCCCCGCCCTCTCCGTGATGGACAGACTGACAGAAATGCATGGCTCTGAAGTGCTTAGCATCGGCTCGGCTCTGGCTGCCCAGGTGGCCGCTCGCTCGCACACCTTCACGCACCTCCAGGAATGCACGTATGGGGACTCGGATGAGGAGGAAGTTAGATCACAGCCCAAGGAAATGGAGACAGCAGAGAAGTGAAGGACAGCTCGCTGAACTGTTTAGCATATACAGGTTATTTATTCCCATCTGCCCGAGATTTATTTATTGAGCTTGAGGTCAGGACTGCAGCACATAGACCGGGTGCGAGAGAGAGGTTTCTATGTCCGTCCCTTATGTGCCTCCATGTATGTTCTTGTTTACACTCTGTCTACCATCACTTCGTTCAACCGTCCCTGTTTTCTCGCAGTATGCATCAGGTACAAGCTCGCAAATACAGACACGGAATTCAACACACATCACAGACCAGGATTATTATTTCTTTGTGTACGGTTATATTTTGGCTACCGATTGGGCCATTGGTAGGTTTTTATTCCTCAACAGTCCACCCACTGATTCAGGCGGACATTAGTCATACGCCTGCTTGTTTCTGTGTGAGCGAGGTTTGCGTTTTATACCCATTTGGTTCAAATGACGAGTCAAATAGGCTGATAATATAAAACACTCAGTGATAATGATAAATAGAATAACTTGTCAATAATGGGAAGGAACAAAAAGTCCTGGACATTCTGGCTGTGCGTCACAGAGCCCACTGTGAGGATCACTCATCTAGAAGAATGTTCACACACACTGAAATTTCCATTAATAATTCATGACTCATTATCCATTGGAATTGGGGTGTGTGTTGACTTTATACGCTGATTAATATTTAAAGCGATGTGATCGAGAAAAATACAATGCTGTATTCAGGCAGGTAGGTTTAAAAAAAAAAATAGAGCGGGGGATATTCCGAGGAGGAATTAAAGAAAAAATAAAGAATTGCTGAGATTCAAGCCGTAACTTTATTGAAAAAAATAACCTTGGATAGTCATTGAGATTATAAATTTTTGAGGAAAAAAAATTACAATTCTAAGATTAAATTTACAAGAAATAAAACTTGGGGAAAATAGTTGAGGTTTTTTTTTTTTTCCCTTTTTTTTTGGGGGGGGGGGTGCAAGGAACAAGATCACTTCACTTTACTAGGTTGGACCGACATCATCTGGTCGCACCACAGACGCCACGGCTGAGTTATAGAAATGCCATCTTTCCGCCTCGATCGCACAATAAGAGAGGATAATTTTCAACTGCATTCCCCAGAATGCACTGCAGCCAGGAAGCAGGAGATCGTTTTGGAGCCCACCTCCAATTAATTACTAATTTCTTAATCTCATAATTTGAGGGGTTTTATTTTTTTATGGTAAATTTACCATCTTATTATCTCTGAGAATTTGAGCGGGGGGGGGGGTTTATCTCAGAGATTGAGTCGTATGGGTTCCCCCCCACCCGCTAGCTTTGAGAAATGTATTCAGTATGTGGATATAAATCTACTTTTAAAGATGATGGGGGGAATTCGCACTTGATTTTCCATTTACAATAAATGTAGCCATCCAGCCAAGACATGACTGACGTCTGATGTTTGTTTCTGTTATGCACTCGGGCTATCAGTGGGCCGGGGATAATGAAATCTTCTGTCAGCTCCAGTTAGCATTCAGCAACATGGCTGCCTCGGAGCATAAAGAAGCATCAGTTGTTATATTTATTGTCGAGTTTTGACACTCGCCATTCTTGGCTGACAGGAACGTGAACCCGATGTGTTCTGTAGTCGTAGCTCATCCTTTTCAAGGTTCAGTTTGAGATACAGGGCTGTTCAAAAGTCTTGGGCTCCCAGTTTTTTCATACAAACTTCGTTATAGATTTCTATTTTATGATTAATACATCGAGTCAAAACATTACAAAAACATTTGAGAGTCCAAACGTTCGTTTTCCAGCACAAAATTAAATGTTAGAGGAAAAAACACGTTTGTATGTGAGCAGCATATTACATAAGAGAGCAGTTTTCAGATTATAAAAGAAAACAATGAAGGCTGCTGGCTTTTGGTGCAAAATGAAGAAGCGAGTGTGACAGTCAAAGTGTCCAGAAGAACTGTGGCTGGTTCTGTAAGATGCTCAGTAAAACCTACAGCTCATTTCCATATAAAACTACACTCATTGGACCCGAGACGACTTTTTTTTTTTAAAAGCAAAGTGACGTACTGCTGTTTTATAGTCTCATCTCATTATCTCTAGCCGCTTTATCCTGTTCTACAGGGTCGCAGGCAAGCTGGAGCCTATCCCAGCTGACTACTGGCGAAAGGCGGGGTACACCCTGGACAAGTCGCCAGGTCATCACAGGGCTGACACATAGACACAGACAACCATTCACACTCACATTCACACCTACGGTCAATTTAGAGTCACCAGTTAACCTAACCTGCATGTCTTTGGACTGTGGGGGAAACCGGAGCACCCGGAGGAAACCCACGCGGACACGGGGAGAACATGCAAACTCCGCACAGAAAGGCCCTCGCCAGCCACGGGGCTCGAACCCGGTGTGAGGCGACAGCGCTAACCACTACACCACCGTGCCGCCGCTGTTTTATAGTATTTTTTTAAGGCTATTTTTGGTCGACAGCATTTCTTTACCTGTGCCTGAGACTTTTGCACCGTGCTGTACTTTTCTGCTCAACGCTGTTGTAAAGAGTGGTTATACAAATTAGCGTAGCTTTCTTGTCAGCTTTAATGACACCAGCTGTTGTCCAAAAGCACTGACATTCACTGGATATTATTATTATTATTATTATCATCCCTCCCCCATCGTTCTGTATAAACTCTCCAAAATTTGTTGCGTGTGAAACTCTCAGGTGATCAGCAGTTACTCAGAGCAGTCTATTTGCTCTGGTCAAAACTACTGATCACATCACATTTGTCTCTATGATATTTGTTGTGCACGTTCTGATTTTACGTGCTCCTGTAACATGATTGGCTGATTGAATAAGGGCACGAATGAGCAGATTCCTATGAAAGTAGCCGGTCAAGTGTATAGTCAGTGATTAGCTTGTTTGCTTGGCCGCTTGAATCGAACGGGTTCAATCCAAACCTCAGTAATTTTAAAAAGAAAAAAAAAAAGTTGCTTTATGAATACAGTAATGCCAACATGATTCGAATAACTGTTTTAATATTCTGAGTGTAAGGTTCAGAAATAATAATTAAAAAAAATCTCTTATTTCTGGCTTTAATAAATAGCCAAATTATGATCGTACACATGTGTGTCTATAACATGCGTAATATTTGAATAGTTGATTTCATGTGTTCATAAAATAAATGTGTCCTGAGTGAGGGAGTGTGTTGTGCGTAGCTCTGTTTTTTGCTCCAGGAAGCAGCTTCCGGTGTTCTCCGACTTCTCTCCAGCACACGACAGGATGGTGCAGTGATGGTGCATTCATTTTAATGTTGAACATGATTTTGTAAAAGCAGCCTGAGTGGAAACAGTGTCTGAGCTTCAGCAGCACACGACCACATCAGCACCCGTGTGTAATACAGACCGTCTGTGTGCATCGTCCACACCACTTACCAAACTGCCATAGATCCAGATACAGCAAAAAACCATCCTAGGTAATGTTTTGGATCATGTCTGATTTTAGTTCTTGAGGGTAGAACTGATTAAGGTGTAGGTTTGTATTAAGGGGTGTTCACACGGCACATATTTGCATCGATGCTGCACCGATGTATTTTGTTGCGATATATCTTACACTGGTGTAAATTCTGTGGAGCGTTCACACGTCACAAACCTGCTTACTAGAGAGAAGCGTGTTAGCACCGGTGCAGCCCCACTTGCGTTCACACGGCAGTTTTTGCGACCGTGCTATACGATAGTAATAATGCGGAAATGAAATATGCGCATGCGTGAAAATGTACTTCCTTTTCCCGCCTTGTTTGTGATTGATATATCGAAAACCCATGGTTTATACTTCTCCAGACAAACTTTCTACGTTGTGGTCGATCAGACACCGTAAAAGAGAGAAAGGAAAGGTTGCGCAAGTACAAGAGAGCACGAAAACAACGCATTCTACAATTCATTCGGCAACAAATCGACGACTTCGTGTCGTTCATGGCCATGTGGATGGTTGTCATGGCATCACCAAGCGCCGGGAAAACAACGTGGATGAAGACACGCAGTTCTGTTGTTGTTGTTGATATTCGCCATTTTAGAAGCGCAAAATACCAGGATGCAAATTATGCAATGCCCGTATGTAATCAACTCTCCTTGCGCGTAGCAAGTCTACCCCTGTAGCGTTCAGACGTCCCATTTTATATCCGTGCTGCCCCGCAAACTAGCATTTACTCCGGAGTAAATTTCTTAAACCGCCTCCTGAGCAGGGTTAGATTTGCACTGGTTTAAGCAGCTTTCAGGGGCGACACCGCTATAACTTTGTACCGTGTGAACGCTCTACCGGGGGGGAGGGTGTATACTGGTTTACCTCTGTCTGTCTGTATCTCTGTCCATCCGAAACATCCTTTTTTCTCAGCAACTACAAATCATAGCCACTTGGTACCAAACTTCAGCTTGGGGTTCTATACCAACTGAATGTATTTACGAAACGTATAGCGTGGATTTACAAAATTTTCGTTACATTTTTCTCAGCAACTACAAACCACAACTGCTTGATATTTGGTACCAAGCTTCAGCTTGGGGTTCTATACGGTGTATACCGTTTTCAGGTCTGTCGCACATCAACTTCCTGTTTACTGGCTGAATGTATTTACGAAACCTATAGCGTGGATTTACAAAATTTTCATCACATTTTTCTCAGCAACTACAAACCACAACTGCTTGATATTTGGTATTGAGCTTCAGCTTGGGGTTCTATACCGTGTATACCGTTTTCAGGTCTGTCGCACATCGACTTCCTGTTTACCGACTGAATGTATTAACGAAACCTATAGCGTGGATTTACAAAATTTTCGTTAAGTTTTTCTCAGCAACTACAAACCACAACTGCTTGATATTTGGTACCAAGCTTCAGCTTGGGGTTCTATACCGTGTGTACCATTATCAGGTCTGTCGCACATCGACTTCGTGTTTATTGACTGAACGTATTTACGAAACAGGGTGAATTTTGACGCCATTTCGAGAAGCAAAATGCTATTTCAGAATGCCAGTTTACCAGGATGCTATGTGAAATCCCTGTGGAGAGACACTGCTCTTTACTTACTTGTTTCAGGGTTGATTATTTGTTGAAGTCAACATTTCATAAGTGTCCTATTCCTTTGATTGCTTGCATTCTGATGTAAGCGGGTTTATGTAAGTGAGCAGTTGATCTTGGTTTCACTCATTTGCTTCGCTCACTCGTAAATATACCATTACCACTCAAAGATAGACAGACTATTTTTGCACAACCGTTTAATATCCTCTATTTAACAATAACATTTTCACATTATAACGTGCTACTGATCTGGGGGGGGGGTTTCCCCCTCTTCTGGCATTAATATGCTACCATAGAATTCAGCCCTGCTGTGGCTTAATATTAATCTTCTGATTATACTGTGAGCGTGATACACTTTTCTGATTATCGTGTTTCAGTGCTTTGAAAACTCCCACCAGTATTGAGGTACTTTATGAACATTAATATTAATATGAAATCACGATTAATTCCATTCACGTTGCCCAGCTCTGGGCTGAATGCTGAGCTCTAACATGAACACCCAATGACCCAAATTCAGAGTCCGTGTTTAATAACAATCTCAATTTCTGCTAATTTCACTGGATTTATTTCTCGTCATGATTTGAATAAACATTAGTTAATGCTGGTGTTTGTGACATTAAAAAAAAAAAAAAACTCAATATGAGCGTTAATTACCTTGTTAACATGACACACTAGGTGATACTTTGTTCATATTGATGCTGTTAATACTGTAATAAAGTTAGTTAAGGGATTATCTGAGATTATTCTCTGTATTCGTAACGCGTTCTCAGTTACCTTTTCTTTAAAACTGTAAAGGGCTGTGCTTCGTGATTCTGTTAACGCGAACACTTTGCTCTTTATTGACTTTGGTGTCATGGCTCGGGTGATGGAGTGTGCTGCTGATGGTCAGTAAACAGGAATATCGTGTATAATCTCTGATTTATGCAGCGACAGCAAGAAAACAGCATCGTTTATTACCTCTTGGAAATGATCCTCACTTCTCAGCTGCTGTTTGTACCTGGGTTTGGTTTTGTGAATAGCTCATGGGTAGAAACTCTGAATGCCGTTTACTGGTCCATGACATGACACGCCTTAAACTCAACTATTCTCAGATTCACTGGTGTCATGGAGCTTGTTTTTGTTTTCAGAAGATTTTTCCAATGAGATTTGAGCCGTAGAGACAATCTGACATGGATGCATCATGCTTCGTCTGTGTATCTGTTACTCTGATGTGAGTATGTTCGTGTCTTGGTCTTGTGCTCGGTGGTTTCTGTACTTTTTTCCATGCGTAATCTGAAACTTCCCTCCTAAGCAGTTGTGACCATGACAGACCCTACATGTGAGTGTGTGTGTGCGCGCAACCTTGTCCTCAACACCTCTGCCTTTTCAAAAGGTTGTTTTGATTTTTTTTTTCCTCCTTCATTTCAATTACCTTATCATTTTGTGAAATAATAAAGCAGTCTTGAAGCAGAGCTCAGTGTTTTGTGCTTGTGCTGAAGTCAGTCATGTGATTCATGGAGTAAACCAAGAGGAGTTTGTGCGTCAGTTATTGTTCTAGCTACACACGCAGGGATGGACCTGGAAGTGAATGACATTATGTCTAAGACAAGTTGTAGGACACAGTGGTGCTTGAAAGTTTGTGAACCCTTTAGAATTTTCTATATTTCTGCATAAATATGACCCAAAACAACATCAGATTTTCACGCAAGTCCTAAAAGTAGATAAAGAGAACCCAGTTAACAAATGAGGCAAAAATATAATACTTGGTTATTTATTTATTGAGGAAAATGATCCAGTATTACATATCTGTGAGTGGCAAAAGTATGTGAAGCTTTGCTTTCAGTATCTGGTGTGACCCCCTTGTGCAGCAATAACTGCAACTAAACGTTTGCGGTAACTGTTGATCAGTCCTGCACACCGGCTTGGAGGAATTTTAGCCCATTCCTCCGTACAGAACAGCTTCAACTCTGGGATGTTGGTGGGTTTCCTCACATGAACTGTTCGCTTCAGGTCCTTCGACAACATTTCCATTGGATTAAGGTCAGGACTTTGACTTGGCCATTCCAAAACATTAACTTTATTCTTCTTTAACCGTTCTTTGGTAGAACGACTTGTGTGCTTAGGGTTGTTGTCTTGCTGCATGACCCACCTTCTCTTGAGATTCGGTTCATGGACAGATGTCCTGACATTTTCCTTTAGAATTCACTGGTATAATTCAGAATTCATTGTTCCATCAATGATGGCAAGCCGTCCTGGCCCAGATGCAGCAAAACAGGCCCAAACCATGATACTACCACCACCATGTTTCACAGATGGGATAAGGTTCTTATGCTGGAATGCAGTGTTTTTCCTTTCTCCAAACATAACGCTTCTCATTTAAACCTAAAAGTTCTATTTTGGTCTCGTCCATCCACAAAACATTTTTCCAATAGCCTTCTGGCTTGTCCACGTGATCTTTAGCAAACTGCAAACAAGCATCAATGTTCTTTTTAGAGAGCAGTGGCTTTCTCCTTGCAACCCTGCCATGCACACCATTGTTGTTCAGTGTTCTCCTGATGGTGGACTCATGAACATTAACATTAGCCAATGTCAGAGGCCTTCAGTTGCTTAAAAGTTACCCCAGGGTCCTTTGTGACCTTGCCGACTATTACACACCTCGCTCTTGGAGTGATCTTTGTTGGTTGACCACTTCTGGAGAGGGTAACAATGGTCTTGAATTTCCTCCATTTGTACACAATCTGTCTGACTGTGGATTGGTGGAGTCCAAACTCTTTAGAGATGGTTTTGTAACCTTTTCCAGCCTGACGAGCATCAACAACGCTTTTTCTGAGGTCCTCAGAAATCTCCTTTGTTTGTGCCATGATACACTTCTACAAACGTGTTGTGAAGATCAGACTTTGATAGATCCCTGTTCTTTAAATAAAACAGGGTGCCCACTCACACCTGATTGTCATCCCATTGATTGAAAACACCTGACTCGAATTTCACCTTCAAATTAACTGCTAATCCTAGAGGTTCACATACTTTTGCCACTCACAGATATGTAATATTGGATCATTTTCCTCAATAAATAAATGACCAAGTATAATATTTTTGTCTCATTTGTTTAACTGGGTTCTCTTTATCTACTTTTAGGACTTGTGTGAAAATCTGATGTTGTTTTAGGTCATATTTATGCAGAAATATAAAACATTCTAAAGGGTTCACAAACTTTCAAGCACCATTACATGTATAATATCACATCATACAGTGTCTTGCAAAAGTATTCATCCCCCTTGGTGTTTGTTCTGTTTTGTCGCATTACAAGCAAGAATTAAAATGGATTTTTTGGGGGGGTTAGAACCATTTGATTTACACAACATGCCTACAACTTTAAAGGTGCAAATTGTTGTTTTATTGTGACACAAACAATAATTAAGATAAAAAAAAAAAAAAGCCAGAAATCTGGAGTGTGCGTAAGTATTCACCCCCTTTCGTATGAAACCCCTAACTAAGAGCTGCTCCAACCAGTTCACTTCCTAAGTCACATAAGTAGTTGATTAAGATCCACCTGTGTGCAATCAAAGTGTCACATGATCGGTCACATGATGTCCATATAAAATCACCCTGTTCTGGAAGGACCCTGACTCTGCAACACTACTAAGCAAGCAACATGAAAACCAGCAGTGTGGATGTGTTTGCATTTACATAATCTACTATAAGTAGAAATGTAACAAAGGATGAACTGAAGATAACACAAAATTAAAATTGATTATAGATGATTATCAACTTGTGTTTTTCTGCCAAATAGGGTGATTTGTAGATCAAGGATTGTGATGGAAAAAGCAAGCCTACTGGATTTAATTATTGATTCTGTCATACATCAACATTTACAGGCTAATTTCAGCTATTTTGCCTTCTGACTGATTGTCGACCCTGTTGAAATGGTGATGCAGGTGAGTATTAGAGTAGTTATCATCAGTGGATAATTATTTCTGTGGTGTTCCAGGCTTCGGAAAAACTCCCTGATTTGAACCTGCTGAAAAAGTTACTGCTGACACCTTTCTGTTTTAGCCAGCATTAACTTTTTCAGCAGTTTGTGCTACAGTAGCTCTGCTGTGGGATTGGATCATATGGGCTAGCCTTCAGGCCCCATGCGAATCAATGAGCCTTCAACACCCATGACCCTGTCGCCAGTTCACCGGCTGTCCTTCCTTGGACCACTTTTGGTAGGTACTAACCCCTGTATACCAGGAACCCCCCGCAAGATGTGCCGTTTTGGAGATGTTCAGACCCGGACATCTCACCATCACAATTTGGCCCTTGTCAGAGTCGCTCAGATCCTTACGCTTGCCCATTTTTCCTGCTTCCAACACATCAACTTCAAGAACTGACTGTTCTCGTCTCTTGCTGCCTAATATATCCCACCCCTTGACAGGTGCCACTGTAATGAGATAATCAATGTGATTCACTTCACATGTTGGTGGTTTTAATTTTGTTCACGCTTTGAGAGTGGTGGACTAATTTCAGAGGAATACAGAGCAATGTCTCCATCTGGTGGACACTTTGCACGATAAATCCTATGACATTCCACGCAGAAAAGTCTTGATTTGGCTTTCCCACTTCAGTGTTACTGCTGCTCTCAACAACTGACACAAATGTGGTCACATTCAGTAGTAACGGCTTAAAGCTAGACTGTCTTTCAGATTTTTCAAGTGTAGGTCATAAAAATAATTTTCCCAACACCCAAATATTTTTGTTTACTGGACTGAAAGCGGGGCGGCACGGTGGTGTAGTGGTTAGCGCTGTCGCCTCACAGCAAGAAGGTCCTGGGTTCGAGCCCCGGGGCTGGCGAGGGCCTTTCTGTGTGGAGTTTGCATGTTCTCCCCGTGTCCGCGTGGGTTTCCTCCGGGTGCTCCGGTTTCCCCCACAGTCCAAAGACATGCAGGTTAGGTTAACTGGTGACTCTAAATTGAGCGTAGGTGTGAATGTGAGTGTGAATGGTTGTCTGTGTCTATGTGTCAGCCCTGTGATGACCTGGCGACTTGTCCAGGGTGTACCCCGCCTTTCGCCCGTAGTCAGCTGGGATAGGCTCCAGCTTGCCTGCGACCCTGTAGAAGGATAAAGCGGCTAGAGATAATGAGATGAGATGAGATGGACTGAAAGCTACTGAATTCGAATCACAGCCTTCCAATTTTATTAGGTGTTTTTTGGT
This sequence comes from Neoarius graeffei, assembly GCF_027579695.1. NCBI lineage: Eukaryota > Metazoa > Chordata > Actinopteri > Siluriformes > Ariidae > Neoarius > Neoarius graeffei. Next base: position 30,270,960 of record NC_083589.1, on the reverse strand, counting down.
TTTTTTCCCCGTAACAGAACAATTAATGAATTTAGGGCCATGTGGCCCTAAATTCTCTATTTTTTTCCTGCTTCACCATGACCCAATTCAAGATACTACATCATGCATGACGTGGTGGGCTTTCCCCGTTTGTGCAAGGCACTGTGGGATACAAATTTGAAGCAGGAGAGAAAAATGGAGGACGCGAGCGTGCGAATGAAACATGAAAGACATTGTTATATACGAAGGAACAAAACGCAGGACCAAACTAATAAATATCGCCGGTCAGCAAGCACCTCGTGTGATCGGCTGTTCGTTTAGCGACAGAATGTCGTCACGTCAGAGCACGGTCAAAAGTAAACCTGTAGATGGCAGTAATGCAACACTGGATGCCAGCTGCCGTAAAACCCAAAAGAAGAGGGTAAATCTGCGCATGCGCACACAGACTTCCTCTGTCTGCTTGACTGCGTGAAGTGAGCGATTTCATGCACATTATTTGCTCAGGAATCCCCTCAAATTAAATAACTTCCCAGCCACAGAATGGCCTGATATTTTGTGAGATATTGCAGAAATAAACATGTATCACAATTACCAAATTTCAGAGGAAACTAAATTTCACCAGTGCTCACTTACCTGTGAGTTGGCACTGTTAGCGTGGCAGTGCAGTCACCTTCCAGCTGGTGTAGCACTGATCAGTAGTGTTAGTGAAGCCCAACACTAGCTTACCTACGACTCAGTGCTGTTAGCGTGGCAGTGCAGTTACCTTTTAGCTGGTGTAGCATTCATCAGTGTGGCGGTGAAGTCACCTTCTCTCTAAATCTTCCATATTTAATGAAGCAAACCTGGCAGCCATGTTTGTTTACAAATTGTCACAGTCGCTCGCTAGCATGGAAGTTTTACATCTTTGACATGTCTCTTTTCCAGTTTTTCGTTGTCCATTGGTATGTTTTTCTCTTGTAAATATGCATGAAGAATATCTAATGAAGCTTTGGTAGCCTTTCAAGTGTTCAGTGCAGCTTTTTGTTTCAGTTTATTTATTTAGTGCTTGATTTATAGCATCACTGATCCTAGCAGTAGCGCTGGATTAGCCTCATCATCTCCCTTTCCCGGCAGACAAAGAAATGGTTCTGCGCATGCACAGCAGAAAAGTTGTCACTGGATATTCACATATGCTCTGACATGTGATGTGATGTGATGACATGTAATATTGCACACTCATTCTCAATTGGGTAGAGTGGCGTAATACATGAAGGATAAGCGATATGATAATATTGCCACGCTATCAAACCAAAGGAATGAAACCTGCTGGAAGTGAATAGAATACATGTTTTTATTCCATCGAAAAAGTGTTGTGTAATGTATAATAATATACAGTATTGCAGGGTGGTAGAGTGGTTAGCACTGTCGCTTCACAGCAAGAAGGTTCTGGGTTCGAGCCCAGCGGCCAATGGGGGCCTTTCTGTGTGGAGTTTGCATGTTCTCCACGTGTCTGCATGGATTTCCTCTGGGTGCTCCGGTTTCCCCTACAGTTCAAAAACATGTGGTTTGGTTAACCTGGGGTAGCCATGACCCGATGGTTAGAGAAGCAGCCTTGGGGCCCAAAGGGTTGCTGGGTCAATTCCTGGGACTGATGGGGAAAAATGTGAGGTGTTGAGTGAATTAACAGCACTTAAGTAAGGTACCTAATCCCCAAGTGCTCCCTGGGTGCTGTAGCATAGCTGTCACGCTCATTGCTCATTTGTGTGTGTGTGTGTGTGTGTGTGTGTGTTTTCACTGCTTCAGATGAATTTCACGGTGTTTAAGTCTGTGCTTGAGTGTACGTGTGATTTAAACTATGCTAAGTTTGTGACAACAATTTGGGAATCAGGTGTCCACAAACTTGTGGCTATATCGTGTATATTTGCCATCAAAATAATTTGATTTGATCCTTATAAATGTTCTAGGCTGGATGATGTTCTAGACTCCATTGAAGCAGAGGTAGGCGGGGCTTTTCCTAATGCGTTTTAGTAGTTATTAAACCATGTTTGGAATACCCCACCTACTTGAATTTAGCTCCGCCCCTTTAGTGGTATAGCCTCTTGTTTCTGTTTTGCTCAGGTTGCAGAGAGCCCGCTCTCTCTCTCTCTCTCTCTATCATGCAGCACTCAGGAATGGAGTTGTTGCTCCCGGCGGATGAGGCACTCATTAACGGGGACTCCTCAGAGCCCGAGCCTGCGAAGAAGAAGAAGAGAAAGAAGAGAAAGAAGAGCAGAGCCATGGTTTGGGGTAAGCCTGAGGAGAAGCTCTAGCTTTGGCTGTATAGTAACGGGCTCGTGCGCTGTTCGATCTGTCAAACTTGACACGGGCTGCATGCACGTGCGCACATGTGACGCAACCCTGAGTCTCTCTCTCGCTCCTCCTTATAAAAGTGCACTATATGAAATAACGTCCTTCTCCAGCCCATGTAGTGCACTATGGCTGGGGTCCAGGTGCTGTCCTGCTCTTGGCCGACCCCTGTGGTGCAGTACTGACCGACCTGTCAATACATCACCTCAGGCACCTCTGAGTAGGGAACTAGACATTAGGCTTTTATTTAAGGTTGGAAATCTTGTCAGGTTTTTTTTTTTCCTTTAAAGCATAACTTATAATTAAGGTATGATTCATAATTGATAACAGAATTCTCAGTTTCAGTGACCAACTTGGCAGGATCGCTCACTTCTGTCATGATCTTTCTTCTTCTTTTGGCTCATCATGATCCGCAGATTTGATTCAGCATATGTTTTGTACACCAGGTGCTCTTCTTGATGCAACCCTCCCCAATCTGTCCGGGCTTGGGACCAGAACTAATATGTACTGGCTTGTGCAACCCCAGTGCCTGGGTATTTTACCTAACTGCATGTTTTTGGACTGTGGAGGAAACCGGAGGAAACCCACACAGACACGAGGAGAACATGCAAACTCGACACAGAAAGACCCCCATCAGCTGTGAGGTTTGAACTTGGATCCATCTTGCTGTGAGGCGACAGTACGGTCATGTTAATTATTAATATTCTAGATCACTTTACCTCCTTAGGAATACACTCTGTAAAACCAAAATACCTTAAAAGTGCAGCGTGTTGCAAAGGATCTTTAATCATGACGAATTCTGAAATGAAACAAGAACCTCAAATGATCCTAGTGAAACCCTACTTTTCTTTTCGGAATGCACTAAAACTAAAAATGTCCGAAACCCATAAGTAAGTTTTACCAAAGTAATGTTGGTGGTACGGTGGTGTAGTGGTTAGCACTGTCGCCTCACAGCAAGAAGGTTCTGGGTTTGAACCTCACGGTCGATAGGGGCCTTTCTGTGTGGAGTTTGCATGTTCTCCCCGTGTCTGCGTGGGTTTCCTCCAGGTGCTCCGGTTTCCTCTACAGTCCAAAGACATGCAGTTAGGTTAACTGGTGACTCTAAGTTGCCCATGTGTGTGAATGGCTGAGAGGAGAAAATCTCTAATAATCGAGTAGAAGGCAACGGGAAACCAGTACTGTAATCCTTTCCTTGAAACTTTGATGGTTACTGCAGTGGTATGCCAAATAGATAGATAGATATGTTAGTCTCATTTCTTTTTGTTTGTTAGTAAAATGTAGTTTTCTTGACTATGACATTTGTCAAATTTTCTCTGACAATTAACATGTCAAAGCTAAAAATGGAGGGGGAACCTAGGGAAAAACTGATCTAAAGTCATATAGTGATTTGTGCAAGCTCTTACAAACTGGGACGTTTGGTCACCATACCCTATAGATCCAGAACGGTAAGAGATGGAGAATGATGTTTAGTGGGGGGGGAAACCTGTTTTTTCATGGATCATTCCGGTTCAGTGATCCAGATCAGCACCAAAAGTCATAGCAACGAAATTCATCCTAGAGGTATTCTTAATGTGAAATTTGGTGATTGGTTGAAAACTGAGGGAGAAATGGCGTCCTAAAAAAACCATTAGGAGGATGATAATGGGTAGAAAGATCCTGAGTGAGCGTAACAATTTGCGCTATCGCTGCTAGTGCAAATTTAAAAAAAAAAAAGGAAAAAAGTGCACTGGGGGATAAAAAGCTGAGAAATGGCGATCATTGCTCTAAAAGACTCTCAGCCATGTGCACAGATATAATCTCGTCAGATATACAGTGTGGAGGGGCGTCGTGGCTCAGGTGGATAAGGCGCCATACCATAAATCCGGGGACCCGGGTTCGATTCCGGCCTGAGGTCATTTCCTGATCCCTCCCTGTCTCTCTCTCTCTCCCGCTCATTTCCTGTCTCTACACTGTCCTGTCCAATAATAAAGGTGAAAAAAGCCCCCCCAAAAAATATATATATATATATAAAAAAAAAAAAGATATACAGTGTGGTTTCTTCCTCTCAGTATGATGCTCAAAAACATGCTATTAAAAAAAATAGCACTGTAACTGGACTGGGATGAGTTTCCCTAAAGCATCGTAGCACAAAGATCATTGTTAGATGGTAGAGCGAGCATCACAATGAACACACTCTCTCTCCTAGTTAAGATGCTCTTAGCGTTAAGAGGCTTTTGGGAAACCCACCCCTGCACACTAAACTCTGACTCTATTATCCAAAAATGTTCCATAACTAAATGTGCCTTATTTCATGACCAGTGTTTCAGTTGACATTGTGAACACGGCTTCTTATAAACAGAGTGCTTAATTATTATAAATGACATCAGGTAGAATTTGTGGGAACTTTGCATTTTTGTTATTTTCTACAGCGCCGTTCTTTATATGTTGATTTAACCCTTTCACCACCACAAACCACTATTCCGGTCTCAATGTAGTAGGGAAACCCCTTCTGGAAAGATTATGCAGTGGTGAAAGGGTTAACAGGGCCAAACTGGAAAGAGGAACCGGTCAGCTTGTTTTTTCTCAACATACTTTCATAAATAAATGAATTATGAAATAGGATAATGGCTTCTATATACTATATAGTGCGCTGTATGTCCAGTAAGGAGCGAGCCAGTTGGGATTTGACCATTGTGACAGTAAAGCTGAGCTGTAGTTCTCTCTCTTTCCAGTCAATTTTGTATCCCAGCTGTTAATTTTATTTGCATTTCGGATCATGTCGCATCTCATAGCAGGTTGAGATTGATTTCTACAAACACGTGCAGCTCATGATGCAGTAGTTTGCTGTACGGTTTAATTCTGCTCATGAATGGTGTGTGTGTGTGTGTAGGGTATTCAGAAGTCTGGTAAGCTCCATCATCTTCCTATACACTTTATACATGTGCAACTAAACTGGACAGTTGAAGGTTAGAAAAACATGGACTGGTCCAATCTTTAGCTCTCCGGTTTCGGTGATCCTCGGTGTGCCCACTGTAGCTTTCGATTCCTGTTCTTGGCTGGCCGGAGTGGCACCCGATGTGGTCTTTGGCTGTCGTTGTGAATCCATCCTCAAATTTCAGCTTGTTGTGCATTTGAGATGCTTTTCTGTTCATCACGTTTGCAAAGAGTGGTTCTTGGCTCATCCGGCTGACAGGTGAAGAGCTTATTCCATCACGTGTTGTCCGTCATTCACATTTCACAAAAATCGCTTCTTCTCTCTCAACTCTTCACTGATTTTTTTTATTCTTTTTGGCAGGAAGGTAGGTCTGCCTGGCGTGCATATAGCTTTGACCCAAATTTGTGTAATTGCAATTAATAATGAAGATATGGAGTAATTACTCAATCCCTAACGAGCAGCTTCCACACACATCGCTTCTTCACTGATTTTGATTCTTTCTGGCGTGAAGGGTGCATATAGCTTCTACCCAGATTTGGGCTGGAGTGAGCTACGCCGTCATGGACGGTCTTGTTCGAGTTACCACAGCCTTACTGTCAGCTTGACCTTTGTCTCCTCTCATCAACGAGGTGTTTTCGCCCATTGAACTGCAGCTCGCTGGGTTTTTTTGTTTTGCTTTCCATATTATTCTGTGTAAACTCTGCAGGCTGTTGGTGGAAATCAATAACCGTTGGTGGTGCATGGAAATGTCAGCGTCGAAAATACTCAAACCAGCACCAACCTCTGGCATCACCAACAACACTGCCACCATGGGTCAAGATCAGATTTTCCCCCATTCTGATCTGTTATTTGAAGCTATTGACCCGACTCTGCATGATTTTATGGCCTGTCATATGGTTGACTGATTGGAGAATTGCACGAATGTGATGAACAGGTGTAAAGGTGGTCAGAATAAAGTGTTTGAGTTTATATTTATAAATAATTGAATGAATAAATTGAATGGGAAGTAGGTCAGTTAGGATTTAGCCAGTGTTACAGTAAGCTCTTTTCAGCCAGCTGTGTGTTCTGGCTTCTACTTCAGCGTTTCTGATTGCATAGCGTTTCATAGAAGGTTGGGATTTATTTCTACACACTATGTGTACCTTATGTGCAAATGTTTATACTTAGATGCACAGTTTAATCCAATTCATGAATGTGTGTGTGTGTGCTGTATATGGGGATTGACTATATAGAGGATTGTGTATAAGGTGCACTGTATTCTCAAGGTTATATACATATGATGATGTATATTGAGTGCTCTCTGCCAAGTCCTCCATCTCATTCATGCATTATGTGAAATGAAACCATCCCCCTACCAAACTGACACCCATTTAGGCCACTCAGTCAGTCGCCTCGATATCCCATGAGTGTAGCTGATGAGGAATGCAGCTCTGGATGAATCTGTGCCGTTAGCACTTCCTTTGCTTTTGGGCTCATTCACCTGTGTGTGTATGTGTGTGACTTTGCAGCAGGACAAGCTGAACTGGGGGAGGATGGAGTTGTTGAGGACACGAGGAAGTCACTGGAGCGGCAGAGCTTGGAGGAAAGGGAGCGAGACGAGGACGGAGAAGGTGTAGCACACACAAACACACAGATGCACACTCGGGTCGACACAAATCTGTTTTTGCTAAAACGTGCACATAATTTCCTCCCAAATTCTGAAAAGTACAGTAGCTCAGCCTGGACACTGGTTATATTGGCTTGAGTGACATGATGTTTTATAGATGGAGAAGATGGAGACGGTTCCGCTGGGAAGAAAAAGAAGAAGAAGCCAAAGAAAAAGAGTGGCCGTGAGTTAGGTATTTTTTTCCCCTTCTCTCTGTCCTTCTCGGATTTTGTTCTTATTCCTGAGCTAGTGGATGAGTTCATGCCTGGCAGAGCAGGAGAGTGAATTGGCGCTGGGCCAAGCATGCTGTACTACTGGGAGACTCCTGCAGTGTGAACTTCACTGTGCTGCTCTCTTATACCACACACTCATCAATATGGCCACTTATTTATTTTTGCATCTACATTTATTCCGTTGATGGATGCTTTGAATCCACAGTGAATCCCAATTAAGTCAGGATGCAAGCCAAGCAAGTAGTCATTCGGATAATTGCAGTATCACAAGGGTCATTCTACAGATTGCATTTTCTGAATGGAGCTTAACGATATCTCATATCATCTGTAGCCGCTTTATCCTGTTCTACAGGGTCGCGGGCAAGCTGGAGCCTATCCCAGCTGACTACGGGCGAAAGGCGGGGTACACCCTGGACAAGTCGCCAGGTCATCACAGGGCTGATACATAGACACAGACAACCATTCACACTCACATTCACACCTACGCTCAATTTAGAGTCACCAGTTAACCTAACCTGCATGTCTTTGGACTGTGGGGGAAACCGGAGCACCCGGAGGAAACCCACGCGGACACGGGGAGAACATGCAAACTCCGAACAGAAAGGCCCTCGTCGGCCACAGGGCTCGAACCTGGACCTTCTTGCTGTGAGGCGACAGTGCTAACCACTACACCACCATGCCGCCCCTGCTTAACGATATGTTAGCTGAAATTTGAAGTATTTCAGTGTCACTATTTTACTGCTGCTCTGTAAATAAAAATTACAAATGTGTTAGTTTTCGTTAAGTGAATTGGTGGGAAATGTTACAAACCAGTTCATCTTTTACAGTAGGCAAAAATGTCGTTTCACAAACAGACTTTTAATGTTCCGTCTCCCGAACCAAAGCTCAGTCAAGCTGGCTTCTGTTTGCCATCGTGAGACTAAATTCTATAAATTAAATCTTAATTATCCCTTCCTGCACTCTTAGTAGCTTGACTAGCAGTTATTGCACGCGGGAGAGAGGAGATGTAGTAGTTACTGCCCGTCACTGAGGAGACGTAGATTCGGCCTGAGCGGAAATCTCTGGCGAGGAGCGCCGATTGCGAGGTCCCGTACAATCGAAACTCCCAGGTGAGTGGGGGAGGGGATTCCCCACCGAGGTTGCACGCAGTGTGTTAGCGTGAGCATGTAGCCTATGGGGAATGAATAGTGTGTTGGATTAGCGTTAATCCCATGTTTTGGAAAATCGAAAATGTTGTCTTGGGCCCCTCTGGGCTGTCACCAATCCATGTGCAAAGTATGGAGTATGTGCATCCAGCTGTGTCGATTTGCACAGGTGAACAGACAGAGACGGACAGCCTTCCTTTAGTAGTATAGATTAAGAAAAAAAAGTTCTTCTCTCTGAAGGAAAAGGTTCTTTAAGGTTTCGTGTAGAACCTTCAAACACGAGCACAGATTTAAAAAAGGTTTGCGTTTGTTAAAAAGATAATGCCAAAATTATAAAACCTGCCGAAAACGTGAAAGCTGATTTTACCACATGCTTGTACGGATATTGACGTTTCACATGAACAAAATACCATGCTATCTGTTTTTGTTTTGTGCATTTGCCTTTAAAGGTGCAATGTGTGAATTCGCCAGGTGGCGAATCTTATACTCCACATTCCAAGCAAGTAGGGGGCAGTATATCACCAGAAAGTTGGGGTGTCCACCCTTATTGTCAGAAAAAAGGAAATGTACAGTCTGTCCTCCCCCTCCCTCTCTCTGAAATACACCACCACCACCACTCTCGTAGAATTATTACTCGCTGGATATAGCGTAATGCTGTTTTTAATTCAATCCAATCTTGCGTTTGTATAACTGATGACTGTAGAGTCATCAGTTATACAAAAAAAGTCAACTCTTAACTTATAGCAGGGCAAGAATACACAAAATTCCAACAGTTACAAGCGTGCTTTGCTCATTTTATAGCAAAAAAAAAAAAACAGCCACAGCAACTCGCACATCAGTAGTGCATGAGACCATTACGGCTCACGACACGGCAGATGTGTAATGTTTTTTTTTTATTAAAATGCAGCTAATTAAACAGACTGCTTATGACTTGATATAATAACCACACAGCTGAATGTTTCTGAATGATATCTTTGGCTTAGGGCGGCATGGTGGTGTAGTGGTTAGCACTGTTGCCTCACAGCAAGAAGGTCCGGGTTCGAGCCCCGTGGCCGGCGAGGGCCTTTCTGTGTGGAGTTTGCATGTTCTCCCCGTGTCCGCGTGGGTTTCCTCCGGGTGCTCCGGTTTCCCCCACAGTCCAAAGACATGCAGGTTAGGTTAACTGGTGACTCTAAATTGAGCGTAGGTGTGGATGTGAGTGTGAATGGTTGTCTGTGTCTATGTGTCAGCCCTGTGATGACCTGGCGACTTGTCCAGGGTGTACCCCGCCTTTCGCCCGTAGTCAGCTGGGATAGGCTCCAGCTTGCCTGCGACCCTGTAGAACAGGATAAAGCGGCTACAGATAATGAGATGAGATCTTTGGCTTAATAATCAGGCCAAAAGAGGAATGCCACCTTACCTTTATGATGATGGGCTCTTGCAGTTGCCAGCTCATGAATTAGCAGATCTTCCAGACAGCCACTTAAAAAAAAAAAAAAACACTTCCTGAGCTTCTAGGGATCTGTAAATTTTAAACTCATGCAAAGTGTTGGCAATCAGTCCAAAAATGAGTTTACAGTGTCCAGCTATGTGAGTGGAGGCTATCCATCCATCCATCCATCCATCCATCCATCCATCCATCCATCCATCTATCTATCTCAGTGTTGTAGTCAGAGTCCAGTCTCGAGTCCCCAGTGTTCAAACCCAAGTCATTAAAAAAATTTTGAGCCGAGCCGAGGCCACTATTGATCCGAGTCGAGTCCGAGAACAAGACTCCAACTGCACCATTTGACGGCCATTAACATTAGTTTGCTCCTGAACGTGACGTATGAACAGGTGAAGGTGCTTCTCTTTATCAGGAAGTGTGAAGTATTCTGTCAGAGATGGTTGGGAGACGGATGTAAGTGCAGAAGGTCTCATCTCATTATCTCTAGCCGCTTTATCCTTCTACAGGGTCGCAGGCAAGCTGGAGCCTATCCCAGCTGACTATGGGCGAAAGGCGGGGTACACCCTGGACAAGTCGCCAGGTCATCACAGGGCTAACACATAGACACAGACAACCATTCACACTCACATTCACACCTACGGTCAATTTAGAGTCACCAGTTAACCTAACCTGCATGTCTTTGGACTGTGGGGGAAACCGGAGCACCCGGAGGAAACCCACGTGGACACGGGGAGAACATGCAAACTCCGCACAGAAAGGCCCTCGCCGGCCCCGGGGCTCGAACCCAGGACCTTCTTGCTGTGAGGCGACAGCGCTAACCACTACACCACCGTGCCGCCAGTGCAGAAGGTGTGTTTATTAATACAAGTGAAGACGGTAACCAATCCAGAACGTCAGGCAAAATCATAAAACAGTGAAATAAGCAATAGGTCGAGCGAGGCACAAACAGGCCATCATAGACTCGGCAGAATCAAAGACGAGAAACAGGAAATCAGGAAACCAAACAAGGAAATAAGGCTCGGTAATGTGTCAGCAACACAACTCAATACTTCGCAAAGTAAGTGCGCTTTCGCGGTTTTTATATTGGCGCGCTGATTGCGCCTTAATCCTGTGCAGGTGCAAGTCATTTACGGCGCGCACGCTGTCCGGAGCGTGCCTGAGAGTCTATCTGGTGCACACGCCAAGGCGCGCAGGTGTGACACTCTTGCATGAAATTAGTATAAAAATTAATATAAATATAAATATCTTATGCCAAATTATTATGGCATGTTACAAAAATAAAGAAAAAAAATCTGAGTCCTCGTCTCCAATTTACGAGTCCAAATGCAGTTAATGCACGAGTCCGAGTCATCAGTGCTCAAGTCACGAATCCTTAAAAGGAGGGCATGAGTCGGACTCGAGTACTACAAGCCTGATCTATGTATTGATAGATAAATAGCTATACAGTACCAGTCAAAAGTTTGGACACACCTTCTAATTCAATGTTTTTATTTTTTATTATTAGTTAAAAGTCACTTCATGTCTTAAAGTAATGATGGATGTCGTTTCTCTTGACTTAGTTGAGCGGTTCTTGACATAATATGGATTACTACAGTTGTGGTGTAGAATAGGGCTATTTACTGTATTTTTTTATTATTTACTATTTGATCTCAAACGCATTAAGAAGGAAGAAATTGCACTAATTATCTGTTAATTGAAAAGTATTCCAGGTGACTCCCTCATGAAGCTGGTTAAGATAATGCCGATAGTCTGCAAAGCTTCATCAAGGTAAACGGTGGCTACTTTGAAGAACCTAAAATATGAAACGTGGTTTTTTTTTTTTTTTGGGTGTGTGCGTGCTATACATGTTCCAGATGTTATTTCATAGTTTTGATACAGGATAGGATACAGAAGAACCTATGAACGAGTAGGGGTGGATAGACTTGTACTGTATACATAGCTGGATAATGCATTCTCAGAGGTTCCAAAAAAAGTTTCTGGCGAGTGTTAGGATAAATTATGCCACTGACAAGAAGAAATAAAATGTGTGTGTGTATATATATATATATACACACACAACCCCGATTCCAAAAAAGTTGGGACAAAGTACAAATTGTAAATAAAAATGGAATGCAATGATGTGGAAGTTTCAGAATTCCATATTTTATTCAGAATAGAACATAGATGACATATCAATGTTTAAACTGAAAATGTATCATTTAAAGAGAAAAATTAGGTGATTTTTAAATTTCATGACAACAACACATCTCAAAAAAGTTGGGACAAGGCCATGTTTACCACTGTGAGACATCCCCTTTTCTCTTTACAACAGTCTGTAAACGTCTGGGGACTGAGGAGACAAGTTGCTCAAGTTTAGGGATAGGAATGTTAACCCATTCTTGTCTAATGTAGGATTCTAGTTGCTCAACTGTCTTAGGTCTTTTTTTTTGTCGTATCTTCCGTTTTACGACGCGCCAAATGTTTTCTATGGGTGAAAGATCTGGACTGCAGGCTGGCCAGTTCAGTACCCGGACCCTTCTTCTACGCAGCCATGATGCTGTAATTGATGCAGTATGTGGTTTGGCATTGTCATGTTGGAAAATGCAAGGTCTTCCCTGAAAGAGACGTCGTCTGGATGGGAGCATATGTTGTTCTAGAACCTGGATATACCTTTCAGCATTGATGGTGTCTTTCCAGATGTGTAAGCTGCCCATGCCACACGCACTAATGCAACCCCATACCATCAGAGATGCAGGCTTCTGAACTGAGCGCTGATAACAACTTGGGTCGTCCTTCTCCTCTTTAGTCCGAATGACACGGCGTCCCTGATTTCCATAAAGAACTTCAAATTTTGATTCGTCTGACCACAGAACAGTTTTCCACTTTGCCACAGTCCACTTTAAATGAGCCTTGGCCCAGAGAAGACGTCTGGATCGTGTTTATATACGGCTTCTTCTTTGAACTATAGAGTTTTAGCTGGCAACGGCGGACGGCACGGTGAATTGTGTTCACAGATAATGTTCTCTGGAAATATTCCTGAGCCCATTTTGTGATTTCCAATACAGAAGCATGCCTGTATGTGATGCAGTGCCGTCTAAGGGCCCGAAGATCACGGGCACCCAGTATGGTTTTCCGGCCTTGACCCTTACACACAGAGATCCTTCCAGATTCTCTGAATCTTTTGATGATATTATGCACTGTAGCTGATGATATGTTCAAACTCTTTGCAATTTTACACTGTCGAACTCCTTTCTGATATTGCTCCACTATTTGTCGGCGCAGAATTAGGGGGATTGGTGATCCTCTTCCCATCTTTACTTCTGAGAGCCGCTGCCACTCCAAGATGCTCTTTTTATACCCAGTCATGTTAATGACCTATTGCCAGTTGACCTAATGAGTTGCAATTTGGTCCTCCAGCTGTTCCTTTTTTGTACCTTTAACTTTTCCAGCCTCTTATTGCCCCTGTCCCAACTTTTTTGAGATGTGTTGCTGTCATGAAATTTCAAATGAGCCAATATTTGGCATGACATTTCAAAATGTCTCACTTTCGACATTTGATATGTTGTCTATGTTCTATTGTGAATACAATATCAGTTTTTGAGATTTGTAAATTATTGCATTCCGTTTTTATTTACAATTTGTACTTTGTCCCAACTTTTTTGGAATCGGGGTTGTATATTATATTGCTCAGAGTAATGCAGACCAGTCATTAATCCTGATACATCACAGTATCACCAGTATGTTTATACTGTACATGTTCATCTACTTAACTACCTTTATCCCATGCAACATAGGTGACTCTCTTTCTACAGCCAAAACACAGACTGATCCTCCTTCTGTGCCGATATGTGAGCTTTATCCAAACGGGGTGTTTCCTGTTGGAGAGGAGTGTGAATATCCTTCCTCACAGGATGGGTAAGAGACTAGTGCTTTATCGTTCCCCTCTTCTCCTGATGTCCATGTTTTCTCTCCGTCTCCTCTCCTGTCCTTTCATCTTCTCTCCTCGGCTCACCTTGTCCTACCTGAAATTTGCTGTACCTCGGATTACCCTGTGCAATGTGTAATATTATCCTGTATTATATTGCTGAGGCACCTGACACAGAGGTCAGTCGCGCACACTTGTACTATATAAAGTAGTACTTCTGCAAACCGAGTCTTGTCCCATATTTTCCTGCTTGAGTGCTGACGAAACCCATCGCTCTGTATCGATCGTGACATTCCGACCTTCGAACAGCTTTCAAGGGCTTTTCTGCTTCAGTGCTCTTTTCTATCCGGCGCTTTTTTTTTTTCCCTGAAACTGAGAAATGTACGCATCAGAGTTCATGTATATGTGGGAACGGTTGTCCAGGCAGAGTGCTGCATGGCGGATGAGCAGTGAGGAGAAGCGCGTTCTGGACGAAGCCGGGGAGGACATGTGGAATGATTTTCGGCAGGCCGCCGAAGCTCATCGGCAGGTACGACGGTACGTGAAGAGCTGGATCAAACCAGGCCTGACCATGATCGACATCTGGTGAGGACCAATCGTAATCCTTCATTCTTTGCTTAATGAGCTTCTCGAACATCTGATGACACGTGTATACGTGTACGCACAAGACAATATGAGATGTAATTTAATTGATCTATCTTGATTCTCATTCCCAGTCTCTCGTCCTCTCTCTGTCTCTCGCTCTCAGTGAGCGGCTGGAGGAGTGCAGCAGGAGGCTGATTAAGGAGAATGGACTGAAAGCAGGTTTGGCTTTTCCCACCGGCTGCTCTCTCAATAACTGCGCTGCTCATTACACACCCAACACTGGAGACCCCACCGTGCTGAAGTATGACGACGTGTGCAAGATCGACTTTGGCACACACGTCAACGGTACACAAACACACATGCATTCTCGTGGAATCGAAGGCGGTGTAGCGTGTAAAAACGTTACCGACGTCACAAATCTGCACTTATTATCCTGCCTGTGTGTGTTTTTCAGGGAGGATTATTGACTGTGCCTTTACTGTCACTTTTAATCCAAAGTATGACCGCCTACTCGAGGCTGTAAAAGACGCCACTGACACTGGAATCAAGGTGTGTTGATGCACCTCCATGCATGCTTTTTGTTTTCTTTATTGAGGATGCCAACATCACAGAAGTGATTTATAAAAGGGTCCTAAAAAATAAATAAATATATATATAAATTAAATTAAAAACCATAAAAATAACACAGGCAAAATTATGCAGTTAGGAAATTGTAATATAAAATATCTTTTCTGGCGAGGAAACTACTTTGCACAGGCCTTTTTAAAACTTTCTAAGTGATGTCACTTCCCTCAAGGACCTATCTAACTTGTTCCAGTCGTCTACAGCAAAACTTGTAGATATCCACAAGCCCCCGTTTCGACTGTCTGCTGTTTTTCGAATATTACTGTTAAATCTAGTGTTATAGTTGTGATACAGTGGTGCTTGAAAGTTTGTGAACCCTTTAGAATGTTCTGTATTTCTGCATAAATATGACCTAAAACATCATCAGATTTTCACACAAGTCCTAAAAGTAGATAAAGAGAACCCAGTTAAACAAATGAGACAAAAATATTATACTTGGTCATTTATTTATTGAGGAAAATGATCCAATATTACATATCTGTGAGTGGCAAAAGTATGTGAAGCTTTGCTTTCAGTATCTGGTGTGACCCCCTTGTGCAGCAATAACTGCAACTAAACGTTTGCGGTAACTGTTGATCAGTCCTGCACACCGGCTTGGAGGAATTTTAGCCCATTCCTCCGTACAGAACAGCTTCAACTCTGGGATGTTGGTGGGTTTCCTCACATGAACTGCTCGCTTCAGGTCCTTCCACAACATTTCCATTGGATTAAGGTCAGGACTTTGACTTGGCCATTCCAAAACATTCACTTTATTCTTCTCTAACCGTTCTTTGGTAGAACGACTTGTGTGCTTAGGGTCGTTGTCTTGCTGCATGACCCACCTTCTCTTGAGATTCAGTTCATGGACAGATGTCCTGACATTTTCCTTTAGAATTCGCTGGTATAATTCAGAATTCATTGTTCCATCAATGATGGCAAGCCGTCCTAGCCCAGATGCAGCAAAACAGGCCCAAACCGTGATACTACCACCACCATGTTTCACAGATGGGATAAGGTTCTTATGCTGGAATGCAGTGTCTTCCTTTCTCCAAACATAATGCTTCTCATTTCAACCAAAAAGTTCTATTTTGGTCTCATCCATCCATAAAACATTTTTCCAATAGCCTTCTGGTTCGTCCACGTGATCTTCAGCAGATGAGCAGCAATGTTCTTTTTGGAGAGCAGTGGCTTTCTCCTTGCAACCTTGCCAGGCACACCATTTGTTGTTCAGTGTTCTCCTGATGGTGGACTCATGAACATTAGCCAATGTGAGCAAGGCCTTCAGTTGCTTAGAAGTTACCCTGGGGTCCTTTGTGACCCCGCTGACTATTACACACCTTGCTCTTGGAGTGATCTTTGTTGGCCGACCACTCCTGGGGAGGGTAACAGTGGTCTTGAATTTCCTCCATTTGTACACAATCTGTCTGACTGTGGATTGGTGGAGTCCAAACTCTTTAGAGATGGTTTTGTAACCTTTTCCAGCCTGATGAGCATCAACAATGCTTTTTCTGAGGTCCTCAGAAATCTCATTTGTTTGTGCCATGATACACTTCCACAAACATGCATTGTGAAGATCAGACTTTGATAGATCCCTGTTCTTTAAATAAAACAGGGTGCCCACTCACACCTGATTGTCGTCCCATTGATTGAAAACACCTGACTCGAATTTCACCTTCAAATTAACTGCTAATCCTAGAGGTTCACATATTTTTGCCACTCTCAGATATGTAATATTGGATAATTTTCCTCAATAAATAAATGATCAAGTATAATATTTTTGTCTCATTTGTTTAACTGGGTTCTCTTTATCTACATTTAGGACTTGTGTGAAAATCTGATGATGTTTTAGGTCATATTTATGCAGAAATATAGAAAATTCTAAAAGGTTCACAAACTTTCAAGCACCATTGTAAGCCTTATTGAAATGAATTTCAAACTTGCGAGCAAACAGCTGGTTTAAACCCTTGTCAATGAAAGTAGCTCAATGTTCAGCACATCTGTGGCTGGGCGGCTTCCGCTTGAGCTTTTTTTTTTAAGGCGTCCGTTCCTGACGAAAAAAAGGTAAAACCAAAATCATTCATGCTGCATGATTGTGGAGAACTTGAAGTTGCGTCATAAGAGAAGAATTTCCCCTATCGCCTGAAAGGAATGTGTATGTGTCATAATAATGATGATGATAATATTGGCTGACGTTGAGTGGTCTATCGGATATATTCCATTCAGCTCACATGAAATTGAACTCCTCTTCGATGTATTCAGTACCATGCTAGCTGAATGGAATATATCTTGTATACCACTCAATACCAGCCAATATTATTTAAATATGTCCCTGAGATCCACGATGTATTTCGTCTGAAAAATCCAAGTTTTTCAACACCTTCGTATCTTCTAGATCTGGACACACAAGAACTTGAACTTGCTGACTGTCTCGATGGATGGGTCGTGGATGTAGAGTAGAGTGGGGTGTTGTCTTCTTGATGAGCTCCTTGGTCTTATCAGTGTTCGGGGAGAGGGTGGTGTTCTTGCACCATACAGTCCTGTATTGCTGATGAGGCCAGTCACGATGGTGTCGTCCATAAACCTGATAACGCTGTTGCCCTCATGCCTGGCCACCCAGTCGTGGGTAAACAGAATGTACAGTAGTGGGCTGAGGCAGCAGCCTTGTGGTACACTGTCGCTGATGACCTGCGTTTGCTGATTTTCATTATCTGGGGCCTGTTGGTTAGAAAATCAATCACCTAGCTGCAGATAGAGCTGCTCAGACCAAGTTCTCTGAGCTTCAACACCAATTTGTTGACCAACAGAATATTTTCAATCTAATAATGGAATACAGACGGGTGAAAACCTATCAGTGTGCTTGAGTTCTACGAGTTGGTCCAGGTTTCTTGTGAAGTAGATCATGCCTTACCAGAGCAACTTGTGTTTTAGGTTCGCATCGCCATCTAGTGTATAATATCCCACAGTACTCGTATATGTAACTTTTCCCTGCTCACGCGATACCCAGTCGGATGAACAATGGGACCAGTCAGTCACTTAATCAGTGTGTGAAAATGCTTTTTGGCAGTCAGGCAAATAATCAGAATAGTCTTGTTGTTCAGAGTAAGAATGTACTATAGAGTGATCCTGTTGGAATTAAAGATTTATTCAGTCGCTGTATAATAGGTACTGGA
This sequence comes from Neoarius graeffei, assembly GCF_027579695.1. Lineage (NCBI taxonomy): Eukaryota > Metazoa > Chordata > Actinopteri > Siluriformes > Ariidae > Neoarius > Neoarius graeffei. The sequence continues at coordinate 30,253,031 of NC_083589.1, read as the reverse complement.
TTGAATTCACTATTTTAATGCACTACTTCAAGAGGTTTTTTTTTTTTTTATCTTGGCGTCGTCATATCTGAAGGCATAGTGGATAATACCCAGGACACGCCTGAAGGGCACTGTGATTGGTTAGTCTCCAAACAATGCACCATATAGGGCAAGGAATATCAAAACTTTTTCCTTGTGCTGTTTGTAGGGAATGGAGAGCACCATGTAGGACACGGATATCCCGCCTGCAGATATTTAACAATTATTCCACGAAATCGAGTCATACATGAGCTGACAGCCGATGAGGCACGTAGCACCGAATCGACTATAGATGACTCAACCACGTGATCAAAATGTGCATCTACCATGATGGCGGATATCCAAAGCAACTAGGATGGCAGCTGCTGAAAGCATGTCTGTAAACAATGCTGAATTTTCTCACTATTACCACGATTTGAACGATCAAGCGAAGATTCGATACAAAGAGAAGATAGATGTGTGTGGTTTTGACCTAATATTATTTTAAAAAGTCAGACTTTTCTGAAGATAAGATGATTTTACCGACCCTCGAGTACCCAGGTATCGCGTTCTATCTGGTTTGGCTGCTGAAGAATCAAGTCCGACCTTGGACGAAACATAGCCGATGTTCTGAGTGGGCGCCCAGTCTGGATTGTTTCTGTCGTATAATATTGCTGGCGTTCCTCGAAGCGAAATGAAGAAAATTATAACAACGACCGCATGAACCACGACAAGAGAGAATGCTCATTTTATAGCAAAATTCTAGCAACACGAAATAAAATTCTTCCATGATATTATCGAGAGAGCTTTTGAATCTCACCTGAGATAAAATGATGACTGCAAACACGAGCTGTTTTGGTTTTAGTCTGTTAGATCAGCCCTGCCGACGTTCTTCAGCCGTGCTCGTCTCCTCTCCGTACTAAGCCTCAGAGTTTCCTCGCGTTCTTTCCGAATCAGGGACGGAATTCTAAAAAAATCGGAATGTGCCACGGTCACGAGTACTGTTGTGACCACAACCATATACAGCACAAAGATATGGCATAGCTAAAGGAACGCTTAAAGCAGTGGAAAAACAGAGAGTTGCGCACGCGTGACTGTTTTGTATGGAATGTCGCTTGACTCTGCATTTGTATATCTGCCAACATGGCCGACACTCGGGTTTCTGTTTTGCTTTGACGTCACTTGTAAGTCAAGGATGAGCCGTGTACGATGAGATTGAGTAGAATAACTGTTTTATTCTATCCACCTTCACTGGATTTTGAGAAACAGAACATTTTTTATTTTTTGCAAATGCGATAAATAAAAAATTTTTATACAAAACGTCCGACAAAATCATTTCCGCTTAGAATGTAAACAAACTGGTGAAATGACAGGAGCAGTTTGTGAAAAATTCGATAATAATAATTCTGGAAAAAAAAAAGTAATGTTCTTCCCATCAAATACATGTTATTTATCAGCTGGGAGGTCCGTATCATGAAATACCGTGACCGAGGTCTTGAAAGTACTGAGCGAGGCCCTCTGGGCCGAGGTCAGTATTCAAGGCCGAGGTCACGGTATTTCACCATACGGACCGACCTTAAGCTGGTAAATATTTATTTTTTTCTTTACCAAATTCTAACAGAAAACGAGAGCGCCCGAAAGGGAAAACCGAGCCGAGCCGCCATTTTGAATCCTCATTCACGGCTGTAATGCAAATGGCTTCCTCCTCAGTATACAAGTGCACTTCCATGGCAGGAAAAAAAACCCTACATTTTGCCGCCTATGTAGTCCCCTATTTATACAAATAGGAGTCATTCAGGATTCAGCCATGTTTTTGCTCGGCGTTAGCAAGTTACAGGTTTTTAGTTTTCTCCTGAAATGTTTTCTTTTATTTTGTGTTCCTCAGGGTAGTAACACTCGCATTCGCTGTGAACACTGTCGTTATCGCTATCCATGCTGTAAAATTAATGCTATTCTACTGAGAAATGCGAAAATAAATGTTGACAAAAATTGCTACTATGTTTGTTGGTGTTGTGAACGAGCAAGTCACCAGAGGTCTGTAACTGGGGTCCGTACCATAGGATACGGACCCGCTCGCCAGCCAATCAGAGCGCAGGATTTGATGGAAACCGGACCGTGAAAAAAATAATTACTACTTATTCCTTTTTTTTTGTATTTTTTGGGGTTTTGTTTTTGAGTAGAGTTTTTATTTCATCCTCGGTTGGTTCAGCAACACACTCTGCCATTGTTTTTCTCTACTCACGGTATATGAGCTGATATCCTAGTAGGAGAGTAGCCAATCAGAGCACGCGATTGCTCATATCCAGTGAAGGTGGCTATAATAATTTGCTTCTCGGTACCAAGAATGTGACTGAACTAACCTTCCTTGCAAGGTTCCTTGTAAAAATATTCGACTGTATCTCAATTTGTATCGCAGACTAGTGGCTTATTAGCGTGACTGGCATGATGCATGCAACCAGGTTCATCAGCAAGATTTTGGTAATTGTACTTTTTGAGCAGCAAAATCAGCATTAGCAAAAAATGCTCATGGAATTCCATTCATGCTAATCTTATTTTGTCTTGTTTGTAAGAAGTTGAGAGGTTCTGTGTGTTTACTTTTAGTGCTAGCAGATTTTAGCGTCAGAAGCCTTGGCTGATGATGATGGAAACTTAACGAGACCTTGCATGTTGTCATCTTGAGTTCATGCCACTCAACATGGCAAAGATTTGTTAGAAAATAGGAGTTTGAACGGTTTTGAACAGTCCTTGATGCTTCACTGCCTTGTTAGACAGCCTCCTGAGGCAGCATTTTCCCTGTTTGGAATACATCCAAGATGGGAAGTGTGTGTGTGTGTGGGGGGGGGGGAAGACTTGGCTGTCTTTTTTTTTTTTTTTTTCTCAAGACCACAGAAGTGTTCCATAAAAAAATTTGGAGATGTGTTTGAAAAAGAAACTGTGAATTTTCTGCACAAAATTTTACACCACAGAAATGGAGATATGTGTAACCCAGAAATGGACTCCATACTCAGGGGTCTGCTTTCAGTCCTGGAGGACTGAAATCCAGGACAATTTGTTGATTTCCCTGTTCTTCTACACGTACAATGCCTGGTTATTAACTGGTAAACTGTATTAAGTATATACTCTATGATATACTCTAATTGTAGCCTGTAAAGCATGACTTCAGCACGTGGAAGCTGATTGTAAGATTTGACCCCACACATGACTGGTGTGTGCTGTCTCAGTGTGCAGGCATTGACGTGCGTCTCTGTGATGTTGGAGAGTCCATACAAGAAGTGATGGAGTCATATGAGGTGGAGTTGGATGGTAAAACCTACCAAGGTATGGATTTTATCTTTTTTAGACTTTTGAAATAGAATTACAGTGGTGCTTGAAAGTTTGTGAGCCCTTTAGAATTTTCTATATTTCTGCATAAATATGACCTAAAACATCATCAGATTTTCACACAAGTCCTAAAAGTAGATAAAGAGAACCCAGTTAAACAAATGAGACAAAAATATTATATTTGGTCATTTATTTATTGAGGAAAATGATCCAGTATTACATATCTGTGAGTGGCAAAAGTATGTGAACCTTTGCTTTCAGTATCTGGTGTGACCCCCTTGTACAGCAATAACTGCAACTAAACGTTTGCAGTAACTGTTGATCAGTCCTGCACACCGGCTTGGAGGAATTTTAGCCCGTTCCTCCATACAGAACAGCTTCAACTCTGGGATGTTGGTGGGTTTCCTCACATGAACTGCTCGCTTCAGGTCCTTCCACAACATTTCCATTGGATTAAGGTCAGGACTTTGACTTGGCCATTCCAAAACATTAACTTTGTTCTTCTTTAACTGTTCTTTGGTAGAACGACTTGTGTGCTTGGGGTTGTTGTCTTGCTGCATGACCCACCTTCTCCTGAGATTCAGTTCATGGACAGATGTCCTGACATTTTCCTTTAGAATTTGCTGGTATAATTCAGAATTCATTGTTCCATCAATGACAGCAAGTCGTCCTGGCCCAGATGCAGCAAAACAGGCCCAAACCATGATACTACCACCACCATGTTCCACAGATGGGATAAGGTTCTTATGCTGGAATGCAGTGTTTTCCTTTCTCCAAACATAACGCTTCTCATTTCAACCAAAAAGTTCTATTTTGGTCTCATCCGTCCACAAAACATTTTTCCGATAGCCTTCTGGCTTGTCCACGTGATCTTTAGCAAACTGCAGATGAGCAGCAATGTTCTTTTTGGAGACCAGTGGCTTTCTCCTTGCAATCCTGCCATGCACACCATTGTTGTTCAGTGTTCTCCTGATGGTGGACTCATGATCATTAACATTAGCCAATGTGAGCAAGGCCTTCAGTTGCTTAGAATTTACCCTGGGGTCCTTTGTGACCTCGCCGACTTTTACACGCCTCGCTCTTGGAGTGATCTTTGTTGGTCGACCACTCTTGGGGAGGGTAACAATGGTCTTGAATTTCCTCCATTTGTACACAATCTGTCTGACTGTGGATTGGTGGAGTCCAAACTCTTTAGAGATGGTTTTGTAACCTTTTCCAGCCTGATGAGCATCAACAACGCTTTTTCTGAGGTCCTCAGAAATCTCCTTTGTTCGTGCCATGATACACTTCCACAAACATGTGTTGTGAAGATCAGACTTTGATAGATCCCTGTTCTTTAAATAAAACAGGTGCCCACTCTCACCTGATTGTCATCCCATTGATTGAAAACACCTGACTCTAATTTCACCTTCAAATTAACTGCTAATCCTAGAGGTTCACATACTTTTGCCACTCACAGATATGTAATATTGGATCATTTTCCTCAGTAAATAAATGACCAAGTATAATATTTTTGTCTCATTTGTTTAACTGGGTTCTCTTTATCTACTTTTAGGACTTGTGTGAAAATCTGATGTTTTAGGTCATATTTATGCAGAAATATTGGAAATTCTATATGAATTGTGTTGTATGAATACTGTAGCATTTGTTGTTTTTTTTCCTTCTTCTAGTTAAGCCAGTCCGCAATTTGAATGGTCACTCCATCGGTCCATACCGGATTCACGCTGGCAAAACAGTTCCTATTGTAAAGGGTGGTGAAGCCACCAGAATGGAGGTATGTTCACTCACATCTTCAAGCTTCAGCCTTAATGATGCCACAGCCATCCTGGAGAGATCAAAAGGTCACCCAGAAGAGTGCCTACGTCCGCCAAGCCACACACATTCATATTTGCATCAAAATCTAGTCCGTTGTTCCTTAGCCCATGGCCCACGTTTCCTCCAAATTTTATCCGAATCCATTCACTACTTTTTGAGTTACGTTGGGAATAGACAAACAAACGGAGGTGAAAACATCATAACCTCCTCCAACAAAGTTGGCTGTGCTTGCTAGGAGGAAGGAATGAGGATTACTCGGAGTCTGAACCTGTCAGTTAGACATGGCTTGAGCAGCAGTGCAAAAAGATGTAGTGGCTGGATACAGGGGTCTCTGAGGAAGCACTTGCTCGCGCTCATCCTCCCTGCTGGTTGCAGTCAGGTGATAGCGGAGAGCCAATGAGTGAGTGGGGATTGGCAAATGAACAAAATTGGGAGAAAATGGGGATAAAAAACATCCCTTTACATTCAAATATGCATTTTACTGATTTACATTTTTTTTTTTAATTCATTGCATTATCCAGGAGGTTATAATTGCATTCCACCACAAAATTAATTGCATAAATGACAGATGTTGGAAGTTGTATCATATTCTTAAGAATGAAAGAAATTTATATCATTTTATAATAATCTCTTATGTCTATATGGCCAGATTTATTTATGTATGTTAGCGCACTGGCCATCAGTTGATGAGCTATTGCGATCACGCGGCGTCCGTCTACAAGTCACAGAAACTGCTACTCCTCCATGACTTTTCAGTGGATTTTGAGTCTGGTTGTTTTGTTTGGAAGATCCAATCAGTCTGTACAAAAGTTACTCCCTGCTTTTGTGATTTCTCATGAACAAGTTGCTGATTAGGCCGATTAACGAACTTTCAGTAAAATCGCTACTCCTCCCTGAGTTTTCAATGGATTTTAATTCGGATTGTTTTGTTTTGAAGATCTGTTTGTTCTAATAGTTCTCATGAAGAGCAACTTGGCTAATTATAAACGGGTCTGGTTTCTCATGGCACGGCTGTGTGAGCTCCTGCGTCGCTGACGCTCTGGCACTTTTCTTAGGCTCACTGTAGTGTTTTAAAGAGTCTCACCACCACCACCACCACCAAGCTTCCATAGTAGTGCCATTTAGCCAGGACACAGATACAAATGTACTGTGCATGTATTGTATAATGACCAAGAAAATGTCACTAGCTTCATTAAAAAAAAAAAAAAAGGGAAAAAAAACCTGTTCCTACAAATGGTATAACATTGTGCTGCAGAATCTTGGCAGTGCATGTGTTTTCCTGTAAATCAGCATTTTAAATTCAGCTTCAGACTTCATGTCATTAGTGTAGTTCAGAAAAGGTATAAATATTTAATATCACTGTCGGGAAAATTTTTTCTGATTTATATTTCTCATCTCATTATCTGTAGCCGCTTTATCCTGTTCTACAGGGTCGCAGGCAAGCTGGAGTCTATCCCAGCTGACTACGGGTGAGAGGCGGGGTACACCCTGGACAAGTCACCAGGTCATCACAGGGCTGACACATAGACACAGACAACCATTCACACTCACATTCACACCTACGCTCAATTTAGAGTCACCAGTTAACCTAACCTGCATGTCTTTGGACTGTGGGGGAAACCGGAGCACCCGGAGGAAACCCACGTGGACACGGGGAGAACATGCAAACTCCACACAGAAAGGCCCTCGCCGGCCACGGGGCTCGAACCCGGACCTTCTTGCTGTGAGGCGACAGCGCTAACCACTACACCACCGTGCCGCCCCCTGATTTATATTTTCATGATAAAATTAGAAAACATCTACGTATTTAGTAACTGATATTTTGATGGAATATATATTTATAACCCATATTTCCTATATATAGATATTTCTATATTTAGAAATGGGTTTTTTGATAGAGTTGCATTAGATCAGAGTTAACATCAAGGGTTTATTGCATTCAGATTTACTTAAGCCGGCCTTATAACCTAACGTGTGTGTGTGTGTGTGTGTGTGTAGGAAGGTGAGGTGTATGCTATCGAGACGTTTGGAAGTACAGGGAAGGGAGTTGTGCACGATGATATGGACTGTTCACACTACATGAAGAACTTTGACGTAGGACACGTACCAATCAGGTAGGTGTGTGTGGGATGATATTGAAGTCCATCATTTTGTATAAATGGGATTGAGAGCCACTGCTTTGTTTGTCCATAAAGGGCGATTATATAGAATTAATGAAAATATTGAATAAAAGAGCATTACTACTTCAGCTAACACAGCAGTTTGGAGAAATGAATCACTAGGCGTGGAATGATTTTCATTCCCATTTGCAAAACGGCACATCTGGAAGCCACTCCAGTCTAACCAAAGTGTTGCTGATTAAAAACATAAGGAGCTGGTAATCATTCAACTCCGATTTAACGCCACCTGTTTTTGATAAGACTGTTTATGTAGTTGTACTGTACGCTATTGGAAATGTATTATCTGTCATGCTTCAATGCACATGTACATAAGAAACGCACACACCTGAGAAATCTTTAGTCCTGATCCAAACCTCTAACTTGTAGATCACAACTCCTGAATCAAAATGCTACCAGATGTGGCTTTTCTTTTTCAAATTTCACACTGACTTCCGACCATGGCTAATATCTGAACAGGATTTGAATATTCTTAACAACTAACCAGATATTTGAAAAGCCATATACATCCTTGGTCTAAACACTCCTGAAGAGATGAGAGGATGAGTTTAAAAAGTTGATCATGAGTACAAAACTGCTCCAAGCACATGACCACTTCCAGCTTTTTATGCTCCTGGGTTTATTATAAATAATCTGCGTTAACATTTTGTTGGAATTGCTGCAATTTATGACTTTAAAACGTTCATGTCGCGGTTAAATTTTTCGAACAATGAGCTAACATTAGCAGTGCATTCGATTGCAAAGACTTAGGGCCCGGTCCCACAACACTGATAACTCTAACTATACCGACAACTGTACCTGAATTTAGTTCCAGTCTGGAGCAGTCACACCACAACTAGAATCCCGACTATAATATCGCTTGCTGCTGCCACTCAGGGAAATAAACGCATGCAACTTAGGAAGAGTCATAGAAGTTTTTTCCAAGTAGTTGCACATTATTCCGGGTCATACTGTACAGCTTGGACTTCAAGACAACCCATGCACCCACTCCGGTGGTTGATTATAATACAGATAGGTCACGGATTACGGAAATATAATAAAAAAGGATACAAAATACAGAGTGGTTACGGATTTTAATACAGATGCTGCTAATTCGCGTATTAGTCACGGACGTTTCAATATATTACAGGTTGGTTACCGATTTCAGATGGATGATGCATCACGGATAATAAAAAATAAGAAGTCTAAAACAATTAAATGTTTTGACTGCCCAAGTCTGTAATTAAAATATTTTAGCTGCATTTATATGTTTATTAATTTAGGATTGATGGTTCACGGAAAATATCTCACATCTGTGAATAAAAGATCCGTGCTTTGGATTTTTATATATATAATGTATATATATTTTTTTATTTTCAGTGACTCTGTATTCCGTGACTTCATGATGCAACAAGGATGTACAAAGATGCCCGAGGAAAATAGCACGTGCTCAGACAACGTCACATTTAAACAGTGACCTGATTGGTCAGATGTTTTATCGGATCAGGTCCAGGTCTGGAAAAATGGCTCCAGAAGCAAATCTCAGTGATGCGGATAAACCCAGGCCTGGGCTATAGGTATCATTATCGGTCTGGTGTCAGCACCGACCACATAAACCGCAGGGGGCAGATTTATTTGTAGTTATAGTTATCAGTATTGTGGGACCGGGCCTTTAAACCCCCAGGGCTGCGTTCGAAACAGAAGGTTTCTGCCTTGTTAACTCATAAGTTTCGAATAAGCTTTTAGGATTGAATTTACAGGAATGTCACGTCAGGATGCTGTGTAATTAAACCAGTGAGTTAGCTAGTTTGCTAACCGATGCCTGACAATACATAAAGAAATTTATTTGGTTACAGTCACCGAGTTATAAGAGAGTACAGTGTTTATTTCTTGGTAACTTTTCAAAAATGTAAGTGGGGGGGGAACCTTCATATTTGTCTACAAAATCACGTTTCTGTGAAGTTTGGTCCACCATGTTTATTATTATTTTTATTGCTTGAGAGAGCTGCTGCACAGATTTATGGGTAATGGGCAGCATCAAGGATACGTCAATGGTGCCTTCAACTGGAGACAGTTTAAAGTGCATATTCTGGACCAATTTCGGGGGGGGGGTTATATGAAAGTATGTCCCTTTACACACTCATCCAGAAGGGTAATTTTGCACAAGGCCATCTGTCTACAGCAGAAAAAAATAAAATAACAAAACACATCTGGAAAAATCCCAAGGGAGTCTGGAGCCAGATTCGTGACGTCACCTGCGGAAGCGCCAGCAGGCTGCGCGAGCTTTGCACGGTTTCAGTGCACAGCCTGTGTAGACCAAGCGCTCCCATTTCTCTCTCATTGTCCGGTCTTTTGGGAAACGATGAGTACCGTATTTTCCGGACTATACGTCGCTCCGGAGTTTAAGTCGCATCAGCCAAAAAATGCATTATGAAGACGAAAAAAACATATATACGTCGCACCGGACTATAAGTCGCACTTTTTTGAAGGGTTATTCTATCCATAGAATCTGTGATTGTATCTGATAAGCGGCGCGTGGTTACTGCGCGACTGCATTGTTTATTTAATAAACAAACAGCTGAGCAGTGATCACGCGCCCTTTGCCCTGTAAGTAGCCTAGTCTGATTATTTTAAATATCTACTACTATCTTTAATACTATCACTATCGTTATTACTAATAGCCTATATTATTATTATTATAACTAATATTAGTAGCCTATTACTGATGCATTAATCAGTTTGCTTTTAGATTATTTTTACCGGTAGGGCTTATTATCGCCCCATGGCTCTTTCATCTGTGTTATTAAAGCTGTAGTCATCATCGAGGAGTGTCATTCTTCATTTTTGTCGAATTTTATTTCATTAAATCAGAGGTCAAGTAGGCTATAGGTATATCATCTCCAAAGACAACCGTCTAGTGAAAAAAAAACAACAACCGCTTTTAAATCCCCTACTTAAATCCTTAAAAAGAGTAATTTAACTCATGTCTTGTGTGATCTGATCTCCAATGGTGAAATAAACCGGTTGTGATATGAGTAGTCTGTTATTTTAGAAGATTAATTTAATATATAGCCTAATAAAAATAATATTTTATAACATATCACGACATATTACTGTCTGTAACTGTTCGTCACTAAAGCGTTTTCTAAGATCATAATGTCTGATATTATTATTTTTTTTTACACACACAATAGGCGCATGTTCGTAAAGTTATAGGAAACCACCCCCCACCTTTTTTTTTTTTGAGTCGCCGGACCCACCCACCTCCTGCGTTCCGGGACCTCCCACTTCACAAATTAAGCACTGCCTAAAATCATTACATAACTTATTTAAATAACTATAGGCCTATCATTAATAATAAAACACAGGTCAATCAAGCTGGCGATTTCACTCCAAATCAGCAAATCCATTGAATTCCTCATCCTCGGTGTCGCTTTTGAACAACTCTGCCAACTCCAGCGGCAGACGAAGCGCCGTTTCCTCTTCTTCTGCGTGGCTGTCGTCAGACTCAGCATCAGCTCCAGTTATTCCGCGGTGAAAAAAAAAAAAAAACATATATACGTCGCACCGGAGTATAAGTCGCATGGCTAGCCGAACCATGAAAAAAAGTGCGACTTATAGTCCGAAAAATACGGTACTAATCCCATCAAGATTGGTGTTGCTACACCCTCCTACGATACATCTGTTAACCATTTTAATAATTACGCCATAACGTTGAAGAAATTTGCAGAAAACCACCAGGTCGTTTTCTCATAAACAAACCAGCGCTGACGTAGGATTCAGAGGGAGGCGTCCCGCACGTGACGTCACGAAAATCAATGCCGGGAAATCCAAATGCCAAGTTTTTTCAGAGGCGGACCAATTCGCCTCAAATGGCTTGAGTTCAACTGAATTTTTCTGGTATTGCGCAAGGGAAAAAAATTGCACAAAATGTGACAGATATTTGACCAAAGTTTAATATAAAATAGGAGAATTACACTGATCTTGCTCCTGAATTTACCTGTGATATGCACTTTAAAGGCATCTTAAACAGAAAACGAGAGTTTGAACGCTTTTGAATGTTCCTTGATGCCTCACTGCTTGGTTCGATTGCCTCCTGAAGCTCTTCGTGTGCAACCATGTGACAAAATAGTGTGACGTGTGCATCCGCCACCATGTTGGAAGATTATACAAATCCAAAATGCTGTCTCGTGCGAACAGTAACTGTGATGCGTCTCAGACTTTCTCGAAATATGGTTCTCTGGAGTCCTCTCTCTGCCAAGTAACGATTCGGAGAAAAAGTTGAAATTTGTGGCTTTGAGCTGTACGTGTTAAAGCCGTCTGAGTATACAGAGGATTTAGCTTAATTTCCACCAACTGAATACCCTGATATTGTAAACTAGCTCGTTCTACAAAATAAAAAGGTGCATCAGTAAAACGAAGTTACTGGGTTACTGGAACGGCATCGCTAATGTCTCACCTGGAAAAGTTGACCCACGTTGTTCTTGTGTATCCAGACTCGCTCAGGTTTGCGTTGCTTCTAATCTGGCTTTCTTGGCAAATCTTTCATTTCTCCTGTTGCTTCTTGATATTGCTAGATGAGTCCTTACGATGGATGTTTTTGATCCACAGCATACACACTGTGCTCTCTGGACAGTTCTTCATCTGTTTTGTCGCCGTTTTTAATTATTTTGGGAATTCTGAAGAACCGTTTCTCTTTGTCACGAGCAGCATTGTTACCGCAATTATATCCTGCACGCAAAGTACGTATTGTCTTTCTTCAAAGCCAGAGAAAATCACAGAGCATTGCAGCAGCTCATCCGTGAAGTGCCGCTATCTTGGTTATCATCATCCAACATGGCGGACTTCCAGTTTGGAAAATAAGCATGACATCATATGTACATGAATACAACCAAAATGGGAACTTGGACTTTCTTGTCTCTTTTCAAGATGACAAAAGTCTTCAGTTACAAACGAATGAGTAATTAGCTCTAGCACCCTACACTTGTGTGTAAAATTTTTTTTTTTTTTCCCCTCCGTCAGACTACCAAGAGCCAAACACTTGCTGAACGTAGTGAACGAGAACTTCGGGACACTGGCGTTCTGTCGCCGCTGGCTGGACCGGCTCGGTGAGAGCAAGTACCTGATGGCGCTGAAAAACCTATGTGACCTGGGCATCATCGACCCCTACCCACCACTCTGTGATGCCAAGGGCTCTTACACAGCTCAATACGAACACACCATTCTGCTCAGGCCCACGTGCAAGGAGGTGGTGAGTCGAGGAGACGACTATTGACCCGCACCCATGCGTCGATTGTTCTATACAAAAGAAACTACACGATCCACATGGGACACGCACTAATACGCACATTTAATAATAAAGTATTAACTAACTGGCTGGAGCAGTGGATGCTGCAACCTTTTGCATGAAAAGCTACATGAATTATTCATTCTAAACTATGCAGGAGGACACACGGACTTCTGTAGCTGCTGTCCTGGGCCTTGTTTCGCCAAATGCTCCGAGATCTTCTTTAAGACAGTGGTGCCTGTGCGTATCAGGAAAAGCTGAATGGGTTCAGGGATCTCTGTATCGGTACAATCTTATCTTGCACACTGAGCTCTTATTATTGAGAGAAAAATAAGTTTCCTTTTGCGCAATTCCCGTCTCTCTCTATCTTTCCATTCTACCAGGATAACACCTGTGTCTGACTTGTATGACGAGTATAAGAGAACAGTAGGACACTCTGTGGTCTGCAAACCGCCATTTCCATCTACGGTCAGGTCCGTAAGTACTTGGACACCGACACGATTTTCGTAATTTTGCCTCTGTACACCAACACAATGGGTTTGATTTGAAATGGAGTCATCAAGATGCAATTTGAAGTGCAGACTTTCAGATATAATTCGAAGGATCGAACACACGCACCCCATTAAACATTTAGGAATTACAGCCATTTATTAACTAGTCCCTCCATTTTCAGTCTCAAAAGTCATCGGACAAACTAACACTAATAAATCGAAGGATTATTTTTAATACTTGGATGCAGTCAGTGACCGTGTGAAGTCTGGAACCCATGGACATTACCAAATGCTGATATTCCTCCCTTTAGATGTTTTGCCAGGCTTTTACTATAGCCGTCTTCAGTCAGATGACTGATGCAGCCGTTTAAGAGCGTTAAGTTTCTTTGCCGTAGAAGTTCTTGGATTCCTTCACGACATGTTTTGGGTCATTATCATCCGTCTGTTCTGTGAAGTGTCGTCCTATCAGTTTTGCAGCATTTGACTGAATCTGAGCAGAAAGTATCTCTCTATCCACGGCTTTCCTGTGAGACACAGTGGGGGTCGCCATGCATCCGCGAGAGGCGGGTGTCCAGTTTTTGACTTCCGGTTTATCCAAGCGGCTGAGGGAGCCGAACGTAGCCGAGTGGAGCTAGCTACGACGACCATGTTTTAATCCGAGGATAACGGCTTTTTAAATTACGTCTTTTTCTGGTTCGTCGTGGAGTGCACAAAAGCTTAAAGATTTTACGAACGGAATCTGTTTTGAGTGCAAACGGACTCGCAAGACGTGTTTTCCAGCACCATACGCTGCTCATCTGTACATACGATTCCTGTCTTTCCACTAATCACTGCATTTTGGACCTGAATCAACAACTTTAATTCGGTCATTGCTATTTAGATATTATACATTATTCGACACTACAGTCATTTAGCTGACATTTTTTATTAAAAGTGACTAACAATAAGTGCATGTGGCCTCGGTAGCCAAGAGCGACCCGTGCTGAAGTACAGTGTAAACAAACCGCCTACAAGTACCATCCAATATCTGGACTGATCAGGACAGGTAAGAAGTTGAAGAAGCTTGGACAAATACATCGACAAGGAATTATTTAAGTATGGGACGTTTGTTTCCAAAGTTTGACCGCATTTGCATCTGCGTTAAAATGGTTAGCCTATGCTTCTCTGACCTTGCTTTTGCTTCTTGAACCTATACAAGAGACATTACGGTACAGTCGGCTAGAGTTCGATTAGACTAGAGCTCGGTGCTTATAGTTAATAAGTAAGTAAATTGTCCAAAGCGACTTACAATATATAAACACTACATTATTAGGAAACCAATACAATAAACCGATCGCTCTACTCTGACACGGCCTACCTTCCAGATGATAGCTGCTCCATGACTGCAGGATTCATCTCGTCTCATCTCTAGCCGCTTTATCCTTCTACAGGGTCGCAGGCAAGCTGGAGCCTATCCCAGCTGACTACGGGCGAAAGGCGGGGTACACCCTGGACAAGTCGCCAGGTCATCACAGGGCTGACACATAGACACAGACAACCATTCACACTCACATTCACACCTACGGTCAATTTAGAGTCACCAGTTAACCTAACCTGCATGTCTTTGGACTGTGGGGGAAACCGGAGCACCCGGAGGAAACCCACGCGGACACGGGGAGAACATGCAAACTCTGCACAGAAAGGCCCTCGCCGGCCACGGGGCTCGAACCCGGACCTTCTTGCTGTGAGGCGACAGCGCTAACCACTACACCACTGTGCTGCCTGACTGCAGGATTGATTTCCCTTTTTTAACTCTGGCTCGGCTCAACCTTAGCCTTTTAATCAAACAAACTCGTCCTCTCTTTCACACACAATTTTGCTAGTTTTATTACTCTGTAGATAATTGTACGCCTCTGTGCTTTTGTAGTTCCTTAGCTCCTCGCCATCAACGCTCTCGCTAAGAGTAAAATAATTGACAGTGTCAACGTAGCTGACATCAGGCCACAGCTTCATATCATCTATCTGTTCTGTGAGGGGAGATGGATGGGGCGCTTTGATCGTATTATCCCCAGAGCACGTCAGAAAATCAGACCCATGTAACCATCTTTTAGTCATGTTTGAGCTTCTTGACCTAGCAGTTAGCGTTAGCTACAGACATCAACACAGTGGAGAGGAAGGAAAATCCCAGATTCTGCTATGAATGAATCATGGGAAAGGTCAGAGTTCAGTAAAGTTGTGGATATACTTTAGAGTTAATCCTGCTACTTCTTTCAGCAGTTACATCCATAAACACCAGTGACCCAGTTCCATTGGCAGCCGTACATGCCCATGACCACCATGTTAGACTGATGATATGGTATGTTTTGGATCATGAGCTCTTCCTTTCCTTCTCCATGCTCTTCCATTCTGGTACAAGGTTAATCTGGGCTTCATTTGTGCAAAGAATCTTGTTCCAGAACTGGGCTCTCGAGCAAAGTCTAATCTGGCCTTTCTGTTCTTTGGCGTTATCAGTGGTTTACATCTTGAGGTAAACCTTCTGGCGGCACAGTGGTGTAGTGGTTAGCACTGTCAGCTCACAGCAAGAAGGTTCTAGGTTCGAGCCCAGTGGTCGACGAGGGCCTTTCTGTGTGGAGTTTGCATGTTCTCCCCGTGTCTAGTGGGTTTCCTCCGGTTTCCCCCACAGTCCAAAGACATGCACGTTAGGCTAATTGGTGGCTCTAAATTGACCGGAGGTGTGAATGGTTGTTTGTCTCTGTGTCAGCCCTGTGATGATCTAGTGACTTGTCCAGGGTGTACCCCGCCTCTCGCCCATAGTCAGCTGGGATAGGCTCCAGCTTGCCCGCGACCCTGCACAGGATAAACGGTTACGGATAATGGATGGATGGTTGGTTGGTTGGTAAACCTTCTGTATTTACAATCATGAAGGTGTCGCTTGAGTGCAGACATGGACATTGATAGGCCTCCCTCATTGACAGATTTCTTGACTTGGATAGATGTTATGAAGGGGTTTTTCCTCACCAAGGAAAGAATTCTACAATCATCCACTTTAGTGGATTTCCATGGTCTTTCAGGTCTTTGGTGTTGCTGAGCTGAAGCTGGCTTCCTACTGATGACCTCCTTCGCGTTGCCTTGACACACCTTTGGATCACCTATGGAGCTGCCAAGTACAAATTCAACACTTGGAATCAACACCAGACCTTTTTCTCCTTAATTTGTCATGAAATAACGAAGAAACAGGCCACACCTGGCCATGAAACTGCGTATCAGACAATTATCCAATTACTTTTCAGCCTGTGGAAATGGAGGGACGATGTAAAAAAAAAAAAAACTGGCTGTAAATCCTAAACGGTTCCTGCAGATTATTTTATTTTTAAATATTAAACCCCTTGACTTAAAGACGAAGGTGGACACTTCAGTCACATCTCGATTGCTTCATTTCAAATCCGTTGTGGTGGTGTTCAGAGGCAAAATTATGAAAACCGTGTGACAATTATGCCAAATTGTTTGGAACAGCAGGGATTGTTTTGTCCTGTTATTAAAGCTACGGTCACACTACAGCTCGCGATGGGTTATCAATGAAAATGAGGCGTTTTAGTGACTACGCATGGTGATATACAGGCGAGCTAAAAGTTGTGGCCATACCTTTGTGTGCTTGAGCGGCCATGTCCACTCACAGGACCCAGTCGTTATGGGAAACGCCTGATGCTGATTTGAGTGCAACCAGCACGTGCATATAAGGACACAGATATTTTGCGAAGTATTGTCTGTCATTAATCACTGTCATGTCTGTTTTTAGCCATGTTTATGACTCTGCTTTCGGTTTTGTTTTTGTAAATATCACACCTGCTAATAAACACGCATAGCTGACAGAATACTTGCAAAGTCTCTGTGAAAACAACATCTTTATCTGCGTGTGCTGATTGTGCTCCAATCAGCATCAGGTGTTTCCCACAACGACCGCGTCCCAAGCACGCACGCAAGTCTTGGTGAAAGTTAGGTTGTGCTGAGCCGCTGCGTTGTTGAGGTTCCCGTGAGCATCGGGGACGTTGGATTTAAGACAAATGCATCTCAAGAGGCTCCACGAAGGTTCCCCAAGCTTCAGGACTTATTCCCAAACCCATCTGCGAGTCTTCGCTGCTTAGTTTGCCGACGAAAACCTCACCACCAAATTTCAGTTGCACGCATTTGAAATTTCTTGCGATGTTTTTGGCCACTCACACGGCAGAGATGCACCAAAAAACAACTCGCGAAACTCGGAGAACATTCACCATGCAGCACACGATTGGTGCCGATGCGATCAATTTTTCATCAAGTGTTCACAAACCCATCGCAAGCTGTAGTGTGACCAGGGCCTAAGGCAAAACAATGAGGAGCGAAGTATTAGGGAAGACATTACACTTTTTTTTAACATTTCTAGTAATTCAGACAGAGAGAGGCTGACTGAAGGCTGTCCCACACGACAGCAATGCAGTTCATTCATTCATTGACTGCTGTCAGGTTTTGAGGTCTTCATGCAGAATTACGCACATGTTGGTCTCCAAAATCAAAACACCAAAATGTTTCTTCTTTTCTCAAAACATTAATTCCTTCTTGTTCGATTTCTGTAAGACAGATTATCCAAATACAAATAACTTTGCGAAAAAATTATTCAGTGTCAAAAATGAAACCGTTTACGCAAACCAGTACTGCGCGAATCTGAATTAGTGCGATTGAATTCTCCATTCTGATTGGTCAGAAGTTGTTGATTAATTTACTGCAACAGCACTGAACAAAATTTACTCAAACATCAGGTTTATACTGAAGCAAGTGTGCTGTTATACTAGATATCAGCACACTCTTCCACTCAGGTTAGTGGACCGGAGCTACCTGTTGTTGTATAATAAATGTTCGAAAACGTTATTGTTTCTCACAGAGACTTGTATGGTGAAAAGCTTTAAAAAAACGATATGGTCAAGTTTTCTGTAAAGAAATGTTTATTCACTGTTTACGGAAGGAGTCTCCGGTGTCAGGATGTAATGGTTAGCAGGTTTTCTGCCACAGGAAAGTTTTCTTTGGAACATCACAAGCTATATTTTTTACTTCTAAGAGAGAAAACGGAGAGCCTCGCGAGGGAATAACTGTTTATAGTCAGCATTCTGATATGCAGTGTACTGTATATGAACGGATGTATTTAGCCACTTCATGTCACTCTGTCGCTGATTATTTTCCTCTAGCAGCATGTCCTACCATGTTTATTTCTGATTTAAAGCTAGACTGCCTTTCAGATTTTTCAAGTATAGGTCATGAAAAGAACTTTCCCCGACACCCAATTATTTTTGTTTAGTGGACCGAAACCTACTAAATTCGAATCAGACTTCCAATTGTATTAGTTTTTTTTTAAATAGAATAATTAATTAATTTAAGGCCATGTGGCCCTAAATTCTCCGCTATTTTTTCCTGCTTCACCATGACCCAATTCAACATGCTACATCATGCATCGCATCACGTGGTGGGCTTTCCCCGTTCGCACAAGGCATCAGGGGATACAAATTTGAAACCGGACAGAAAAATGGAGGACGTGAGCGTGCGAATGAAACGTGAAAGACCGACTACAGTAACGGAAAGCAAGAAGAAAAGACGTTATGTTATATACGAAGGAAAGGAAACGCAGGACCAAACCTAATAAATATCGGCGCTCAGCGAGCACCTCGGTGTGATCAGCTGTTTGTTTAGCGACAGAATGATGTCACTGTCCGTGCACGGTCAAAGGTAAATCTGCGCATGCGCGCGCGCACAAACACGGACTTCCTGCGTCTGCTTGACTGCGCAGAGCGAGTGATTTCATGCACATTGTTTGCTTTAATCCCCTCAAATTAAATAACTTCCCAGCCACAGAATGGCCTGATATTTTGTGAGATATTACAGAAATAAACATATCAAAATGACTGAATTTCAGAAGGAACTACATTTCACCGATTTTATGGACTTGAAAGGCTGTCTAGCTTTAAGCTTCTGCTGCGAGTGAGTTTTGAATAACCTTTTTTCCCTTCATTTCTTTTATTTATAGTAATCATATTATACAATACACTGCAGATGCTGTCAGTTGAGATTAGATTGTAAAAACTGGATGATGTGGTGTGTGTGTTTTTTTTTTTTTTAATGCATTAATTAATATTCTGAGCTAATGAATGAAAGGGTGTCAAATCCCAGGACCTTGAATTGGTCAGGGCTGCTGTACTGTATATGTGGGCTGTGTCCTGTTTCAGTTGTAAATGACTTTAGATAAAAATTAATAAATGTGCAATGCTAGATTGTTTTTTTTTTTTTTAAAGTGTCCAACGCATAACCTACAGGCTTGTCTCTGTTACACGTTTTGGGGTCCCCCCTCCCCTCCCCTTAAGGGTAGAGAGTTTTGAGGAACCAAGGCCCGGTCTGGTTCTGTCTTTTTACCTGAATAAGGTGAAAGGAAATACAGTAAACAGCTCTCAGTTCAGGTCCTGGCAATCTTGTAAACATGTATATCAATTTTTTTTTTTTTTAATCCAAAGTTATCTGATTCACTTGATAAAGGGCTTGTTTTGATTGATTTCGTGGATCAGGCATGAGCGAATCTGCGTGCTGCTTTTATCCGTTTCTTCTCAGTGCCTAGGAATAATTAAGTGTATGAGGGAAAAAGTCCAGCTGTTCAACTTCATATAGCATGATAATCGCAAAACAAAAAAAGTCAAGCTGTGCATTCTGCGACAAACATAAGGTGCTTGTATGCTGTCTTTGAAATGGCTGACATTGATTTTTCTAAGTCACTTAAATACCTTTATTGATTTACTAGAGGTGCGTGTTGACAATTTTTCCTTTCCACACCATCTGGTGGAGTTGACCAATTCGTCATCAGTCAAACTATTTGTTTGCTGTTGGTTTCCATGAGTATCAACCTAAAAATGTTCTCATTTTAGATCACACCAGCCTACGAATGCCTCACCAAAAGTTTGATTTTTACTTGTAGCTGGAGATGCAAGATCTTTCCATTTATAGATCTCCTGTTTAAAAATGACCCTTATTTCCCTATCAATGTAAACACAAGTTAGGGCATTAAGAAGTAGATATTGGGTGGAATAAATGCCCTCTATGGCCAAAAGTTTGTGGATGCCTGATCATGACTCCCCTGTGCATGGTCTTCCTCAAATTTTGCCAGAATTTGTTCAGAATGTCTTCGTGTGCTGTAGTTTTAGTTTCCCCTTCACTAGAACTAACACGGGGGGCACGGTGGTGTAGTGGTTAGCACTGTCGACTCACAGGAAGGTCCTGGGTTCGAGCCCAGTGGCCGACGAGGGCCTTTCTGTGCGGAGTTTGCATGTTCTCCCCGTGTCCGTGTGGGTTTCCTCCGGGTGCTCCGGTTTCCCCCACAGTCCAAAGACATGCAGGTTAGGTTAACTGGTGACTCTAAATTGACCGTAGGTGTGAATGAGAGTGTGAATGGTTGTCTGTGTCTATGTGTCAGCCCTGTGATGACCTGGCGACTTGTCCAGGGCGTAGAACAGGATAAAGCGGCTACAGATAATGAGATGGATAGAACTAACAGGCCCAAATCTCTTCTAGCATCACAGTGCCCTTGTGAACAAACCATGCTCCATGAAGACATGGTTTGCCAAGGAACTTGACCTCAACCCCAGGCATCAGCACCTCATCTCATCATCTCTAGCCGCTTTATCCTGTTCTACAGGGTCGCAGGCGAGCTGGAGCCTATCCCAGCTGACTACGGGTGAAAGGCGGGGTACACCCTGGACAAGTCGCCAGGTCATCGCAGGGCTGACACATAGACACAGACAACCATTCACACTCACATTCACACCTACGGTCAATTTAGAGTCACCAGTTAACCTAACCTGCATGTCTTTGGACTGTGGGGGAAACCGGAGCACCCGGAGGAAACCCACGCGGACACGGGGAGAACATGCAAACTCTACACAGAAAGGCCCTCGGCGGCCACGGGACTCGAACCTGGACCTTCTTGCTGTGAGGCGACAGTGCTAACCACTACACCACCGGCATCAGCACCTGACCTTACTAATGCTCTCGTCGCTGAATGATTACAATCCATACAGCCACATGCCCAAAATCTAGTGGAAAGCCTTCCCATAGGAGTGGCGCTTACTATAATAGCAAATGGGGGACCAACTCCGTATCAGTGCCATGCCTTTGGAATGAGTGTTCCAAAAAGCACATATGGGGGTGTCACGTCGTGGTCAGGTGTTCACATATACGGAGTTTTGGCCATATAGTAGTGTAGATGTTAGTTCCACACAAAGGGACTCTGTTTTGGAGAAGTGGATCAAAAGGTTGGGGTGGTCTCCTGTGAAGTCCCATGGATGAGTGATTGAAACACAAGCCCAGTTTCCTACTGAGACATTTAACTTGCACGGTGTAGAACCTGGAGAACCTGTGTCACTTTAATTTGGTACATTTTCTCCTTGTTTGTTGTAAAATATAATAAATATCAATATGTCCAGACACAAATAGTGGTTATTGGCTCTGCTTGTCATTTTCTTTGAGTTGCCTCTACAATCTAATAATCATAAACTGACAACGGCAACTTTAGTGTTTGTATTTCTTTTGTAATACAGTGCGCTGTTCTTTGAAGTGACTTATAATGGTGTTGATCTTTTTTGCACAATTACACTACCGTTCAAAAGTTTGGGGTCACCCAGACAATTTTGTGTTTTCCATGAAAAGTCACACTTTTATTTCCCACCATAAGTTGTAAAACGAATAGAAAATATAGTCGAGACATTTTTCTGGCCATTTTGAGCATTTAATCGACCCCACAAATGTGATGCTCCAGAAACTCAATCTGCTCAAAGGAAGGTCAGTTTTATAGCTTCTCTAAAGAGCTCAACTGTTTTCAGCTGTGCTAACATGATTGTACAAGGGTTTTCTAATCATCCATTAGCCTTCTGAGGCAATGAGCAAACACATTGTACCATTAGAACACTGGAGTGAGAGTTGCTGGAAATGGGCCTCTATACACCTATGGAGATATTGCACCAAAAACCAGACATTTGCAGCTAGAATAGTCATTTACCACATTAGCAATGTATAGAGTGGATTTCTGATTAGTTTAAAGTGATCTTCATTGAAAAGAACAGTGCTTTTCTTTCAAAAATAAGGACATTTCAAAGTGACCCCAAACTTCTGAACGGTAGTGTACATTGGAGAATAACCTTCATGCATCATTGTGCTGATATGAATTTGTTCATCTCTTCCTACCTCTTTTGTAACCAAAGTGGTTACATGCCATTATTATTATTATTATTACTTCATTTGTTCACTTTATTATAGAGGACTAGAATGTCATCGTGTGGATAGTGTTGATGCCTCACAGCTCCAGGCCCTACTGTCTATTTGGAGTTTCTGTGCATTTTCTCCATCTCCCAAAAAACTTCCAAGAACAAAAGACTCCACTGAATTGACCATAGATGTGAACGTGTGTATGATGCCCTGTGACTAACTGATGTCCAACTCGGGGTGTGTTCCTGGCTAAGGTTCCAGATCCATGATGACCCTGACACAAAGATACACTAATCAGCCACAACACTGATTATCTCATTACAGTGGCACCTGTCAAGGGGTGGGATATATTAGGCAGCAAGAGACGAGAACAGTCAGTTCTTGAAGTTGATGTGTTGGAAGCAGGAAAAATGGGCAAGCGTAAGGATCTGAGCGACTCTGACAAGGGCCAAATTGTGATGGTGAGATGTCCGGGTCTGAACATCTCCAAAACGGCACACCTTGTGGGGGGGGTTCCTGGTATACAGGGGTTAGTACCGACCAAAAGTGGTCCAAGGAAGGACAACCGGTGAACCAGCGACAGGGTGTTTGAAGGCTCATTGATTTACATGGGGCACAAAGGCTGGCCCATATGGTCCAATCCCACAGCAGAGCTACTGTAGCACAAACTGCTGAAAAAGTTAAAGGGGAACTGAAGGCAATTAAAAAAAACAAACAAACAAAAACCAAACTTCTATTTCTCATTTTATTAAATATAGAAATGCATTTTTGATCGCTATTTTGTCACTGCTATAGCAAGTTGAGTGTTTGAAATGTGCTCTGTCAAAGCAATGGCTGTAAACGAGATTCGTCGAGACCTGTGCGAGACAGCGGAAGTCAAAAAGTGACCAACATCTGCCAACGTTGTCAAAAGACGCGTGCACCCTCTTTCGAATGCTGATGTAATCAAGCCGGACGTTTTGATAGCAATCAGGAAAGTTTGAAAAAAGCAGGCAGTAATCGTCATTTAAACTCGTTTTTGTGCAATATTTCATTTGGAAAACAGTTTTCAAAACGGCAGCACTGACACCTGACTGACACTTCACGTTTCGAAGTCTCAAAGATCGCGACGCCTACCGTGGACCAAACGAACTAAATTCAACACGGCTAAAAACCGAATAGGCCGATAAGTATAATATTTAATTGTGATTAGTTGCCGATATGAGTCACGATATAAAGTTACTAAATCCGAAAACGAAACTGAATAACACGTTAATCAAGAAACGAAGCAAGTTTAAAAATGACTTCCGTTCTCCTTTAATGCTGAAACCTTTTGTTTTAACCAGCATTATGCTTACGCTTGCCCATTTTTCCTGCTTCCAACACATCGACTTCAAGAACTTAGTGCCTAATATATCCCACCCCTTGACAGGTGCCACTGTAATGTCACTACTGAAGAGGAATTAAAAACAAACAAGAACAACAAAAAAAATCACAATACAATAAAATAATGCTTAAATCTGTTCAAGTCTGAATCAGACACGTACGACAATGGTGATATTTTTAAAAAAATGCAAAAATAGTCTCATTTTATTGAGGTAAATTTCTCTATAAATTGAGGTAACAATTTGCATAGTTTTGCACCTATACCTGCTGAAGGGCGGAGCAACTCGAACTGGAACCAACTGGAAAGAGGCAGACGCAAGTGTGTGAACTCAGGACGAGATTACCTCAGTTCTCTCTCTCTCTCACACACACCCACCCACCCTTACACATAGAACGTGCTAACCACAACACAGCCACAGAACAAGTCCGATCAGCTAACAACATTCTCTCTCTCGCACACACACTGTACATACAGCATATACGTCGTGTTCGCTGGTGAGAATTTTTTTTTTCTAATTACTTTCTTTTTTACAAAAATAAAAAAGAAATCTGGTTTTAACCAAATTCTCAGCATATAAAAAGTACATTCTGGAAAGTCGAAAAACAGATAGGAAAAACAAAAAAACTGAATTGTTCGAATCACGTTCCTAATGGAGCTGGTAACACTAGAAGAGCCTTAATAAACTGATCAAAAAATGGCAGGGCACTTTGAGTGGATGTAAAGGAACCTGGCCCCTCTCTCCCTCACACACACTCTGTAATCATGACATCACAGTCATGTCATCTGTCCCACTGGAGAGTAAATCAGGGAACAGTTAACATTCAGTTTGTGGGTTTTTTTTCTACTTTGGTTTGTGGGCAAGTAAATCTTCCACACTGCGAGATAAAATGATAAAACCCTCCCTTCTCATGTAGGGCTCCAAGCTGCACTAATGCTTCTGGCTAGGACTGATATTTCTCTCTCTCTCTCACACACACACGAGTGCCTACTGCCAGGAGTCTGTGTAAGGCATGAGTGTGAGTCACGCTCATGCAGTGTCACAGATATACACACAGACTGGCTTTAACCCATACTGACATGAATGTACAACACAACACGTCTCTGGTTGCTAAGTCGGGGTCAGAGGTCGCTGGCTTTGCCTTTTCCCTGAGAATTTCTCTGGGTGTAGAACAGGATGTAGGCCTGAGCCTTGCACACCTCCTCCACTGCGCACACACTTAGCTTGGAGTCATTACAGTGCACCCAAAATCCTACAGAAAGAAAAGAAGAAGCATATTTCAGGTTATTGGCATCTTTTTAACCTTCAATTTTCCAATAAGGACAATTTAAGGCTAAAAAAAGGTTATTTAATTCAGGATTCCTGTGTATTTGATGCAGATTAGAATGGAAATGCGGCCAGAAAATAAACGATTGTCAACTTGATGCGTAAAAAAAACAAAACATCCGTTAGTTTTTCTATACAGTCGAGAAAAAGACACTTTTTTTTTTTTTTCTCCTCCGTGTCTGACAGTAAAATTGAGGAAACGTTTCCTGTTTTAGGTCAGTTAGGATCCCCAAGGTTTTTTTTTTAAATTTGTAAAATGTCAGAATAATCAGAGAATTTTTAAATTATTTTCATCAAAGTTTACATACACTTGGGTAGAATTGCCGTTGAACTTGGATCAAGTGTTTTGGGTCGCCTTCCACACGTTTCTCACAATATCTTAGTGGAATTTTGGCCTGTTCCTCCTGACAGACCTGCTGGAGTTGAGTCAAATTTGTGGGCCTTCTTATGCTCGCACACGCCTTTTCAGTGCCACTCATAAATTTTCTTTAGGATTGAGGTCAGGGCTTTGTGATGGCCACGCCAATACCTTCACTTTTTTGTCCTGAAGCCACTTTGCAACTCATTTAGGCCCTGTTTACATTATTTCGAATCAGCGGATCATCAGATTAACGGTTTTAAAACGATTCGCGTACACACAATTTCTGTGCCCGCAACAAAACCGTTCCCCGTGCACACAGCAACGCCAATACACGGATACGCTAATCACATGACTAATTAGACGGCACGTCACATGATCCCAGTGCATATCGGGCATGCGCAAGTCACTCACCACTTGCAAGTGGAAGGATGTCGTTGTAAAAAATGAAGTATGCCAGTCTGTTATCGGCGGTACTGGTACTACAATGACGCCTTTTTTACACCGTGTATGGCCTTCGTGTTTATGCTAGAAGGATCTAATGGCCCTATTCCACTACCCTTTTTCAGCTCACTTCAGCCCGACACGGCTCACGTTTCGACTACCAAAAACCAGCACGACTCGGCTCGCTTCAGCCCTGCTTAGACCCTAAAACTCGCACGGTTTTGGAGTGGGGCTGAAGCGAGCCAAACCGAGCCGAGTGAGGCTGGGGGCGTGAGCAGACACTCCCCTGTGCACTGATTGGTGAGGAGGAGTGTCCTCACATGCCCACACACGTCCCGCGAGCGCGCTGGGGTCTGTAAACACCGTAAACCCGGAAGAAGAATTACGAATTACGAGAATTTCTGAAGCCTTATGTGCCTCGCCTCATCTATACGCTCTTGCCAGTATCTGTTGGCGTTGTCGGTGACAACAAGCCACAGCACCAAGACCAGCAACACTAACGACTCCATGTCCTCCATGTTTATTGTTTACTATCCGGGCTGTGAGACTACCGCTTAAAAGATCACTGATGTCACTGTTTGCGCTGCTTAACGACATCACGTGACGTCCACCCACTTTCGCTAACTCCACCCAATGTGTCCACCCACTTCCAGCCAGCACGGTTCAGCGCGGTTGTAGTCGAAATGCAACTCCAACAGCCCCACTCAGCCCGACTCAGCCGCGTTTGTAGTGGAAAAGCGGCATAACAGTGTTCGGTACACTCTTCACCTCGCAGAACGGCCGTTTTTTGCGATTACAACAAGACTATTTAGTGCTACGGTAACCAACACACTTCCTGTATTGCTCATTCACTTAATGACTTCCTCAACACACTTCCTGTATTGCTCATTCACATGACCAACGTGGCATGACCAACGCCAGCGAATCAGGAAGGTGGATGTCACAGTGACGTTGTCCAATGACGACGTCAGCTAGAGCTCAGCACTGCGTGTCCTCGTTCCTCAATGTTTACACAGCACCGGATCAGATACGTACTGGGTTGAATACGTGGGCCCTGGCGGATTCAAACTGTTCCGCCTGTGGAGTCGTTTCCCGGCGTTTTAATGTGCACGGACAGTGCATCTGCAACGAAAACGATACGGATACGGTCTAATGTAAACACCACCTTAGAGGTATGCTTGGGGTCATTGTCCATTTAGAAGACCCATCCACGCTCAAGCTTTAACTTTTTGGCTGATGTCTTGAGATGTTGCTTCAATACATCCGCATCATTTTCTTTCCTCCTACAGCAAAACAGCCCCACAACATGATGCTGCCACTGCCATACGTCATGGTTGGGATGGTGTTCTGAGGCTTGCAAGCTTCTCCCTTTCTCCTCCAAACATAACGATGGTTATGACCAAATGGTTCAATTTTTATTTCATCGGACCACAGGACGCACCTCCAAAAACTAAGATCTTTGTCTCCGTGTGCAGCGGCAAACTGTAATCTGGCTTTTTTATGATTGGTTTGGAGCAGTGGCTTTCTCCTCATTGACTGGCCTTTCAGCTCCTGTTAGTATAGAACTCGTTTTACTGTGGATAATGATGCTCTCTTACCGGTTTCAGCCAGCATCTTTACAAGGTCTTTCACGGCTGTTCTGTGACCCATCTCTGGGACACAGAAGCTGTCTCCTTCCTGAGTGGTATGATGGCTGCGTGCTCATACACTCGTGCATTAACTGCATTAGGACTCTGATTTTTTCTTTATTTTTTGTAACATGCCATAATAATTTGGCATATTATTTATATCTACATTAATTTTTCAACTAATTTCATGCAAGAGTGTCACACCTGCGTGCCTTGGTGCGCGCTCCGGACAGCGCATGCGCCAAGCGGACTCTCGCATGTGCCGTAAACAACTCGAACCTGCACAGGATTAAGGCGCGATCAGCGCACCGATATAAAAACTGTGAAAGCACACTTACTTTGCGAAGTACTGAGTTGTGTTGCTGACACATTACCGAGCCTTATTTCCTTGTTTGGTTTCCTGTTTCTCGTCTTTGATTCTGCAGAGTCTACAACAGCCTGTTTGTGCCTCACTCGACCTGTTTTACGATTTTGCCTGCCGTTCTGGATTGGTTACCGTCTTCACTTGTATTAATAAGCACACCTTCTGCACTTACATCCGTCTCCCAACCATCTCTGACAGAATACTTCACCCTCCCTGACAAAGAGATGCACATTCACCTGTTCATACGTCACGTTCAGGAGCAAACTGATGTTAAAGGAATACTCCGGAGTGAAATGCTTTTCAGGGCTATTTTCGCATGATTGGGAGTGCATACGTTGAGTTGGTAGCACAATCACGTCAATCGGTTGTGTTTTGAGAAAGTTGTTTTTTTTTAGCCTAGTAAACTAGACCCACAAAAAATATTTTTTGCCTAGCGAATGGGTCTAGCCTCGCACCATATAAACAAAAACACCCCGGGCATCAAATCGTGCCCGCCAATCACAACGCAAGGTTTTTGTTTGGATTCTTTGGGCGGGCTTTTGCAGGAGTAACGACAAAGCTGCGCGACGCTGGAGAAAGCACAACAGGAAAGATGGCTACGGCTAGTGAACAGCGCGCGTTTGACTCCGCTTTGGAATCAGTTTTAGAAGAATTAGACTTGGAGTTTTCGTTGAAACATGAGCAGGAAGAGGCTCTCCGCTCATTCCTTTTCAAGAAGGACGTTTTCGCTGTTTTGCCGACCGGCTATGGCAAAAGTCTGATCTACCAGCTGGCTCCGCTCGTAGCCAAAAGGATGGGGCTAGTTTGTGCAGTACGAAGAATTAATAACCAGCTTTGAAACATTACTTTTTGATTGTTTCTTATTTTCCCGTTATTTTAAATTTAAGGGAAATTATTTCACCAAACACCACTAAATAAAAACTCTCAAAAACAGTTTAAGCAAACCCTTGAAAAGCACTTGGAAAAAAATGTGTATGTGGTACAGACTCCAAACTTGTGGTCATTATCTCCAAACTTCTTAATATCTAGAACCTGTTTATTAATTAATACGCATTTTGAAAAATTATTTATTTCAAGGCCTCCCCCACTGCTTTCTGTCGCTCTGACTACGTCACAGTCGCTGTTGCGCTGATTGGTCAGAGCGTTGGCCTATACGCACAGAGACAGTTTGAAAGACAGCGGTTTGTTCCTCCCACACCCGTCGGAAATGTCTACGGATCAAGGCCAGACTAAATATTCACATTTAGTCTGGCTTGCCAGGCTAGTTTTTTTTGTGATTTAAACCGAAAGCGCTAACACGGCAGTGCGAGGGGCATGTCATTTCGCTGATACAAAACGCTGTTTTTAAAACCATTGCCAAGGTCCAAACAGCATTACAGTTCAGTGGAAGTGAGTGCAGGGTTCCTACACACAAACCCAAGTGTCCCTGGCTCTGTAAGTGCACGGACAGATCGTCTAGAAGACTGAATACAAAACGTGTCCCTTCCCGAAAGTAGTTGTTCTCCAGACGCCATCTTCAGGGGACAGTCTGTAAAAGTCGAGTGCCGAGTGCAGAGCTAAATCCTCTGGAAATGTACAATTTCGTAGCATCACATGACCTCCCATTCAAAATTCCAACCCGCTTGGATTATATGTTGTTGCATGCAGTTTCCTTTTAATTTCGAACTAAACACTAGACTGTGTTTCCATAAAATGCTACGAAATTGTACATTTCCAGAGGATTTAGCTCTGCACTTGACTTTTACAGACTGTCCCCTGAAGATGGCGTCTGGAGAACAACTACTTTCGGGAAGGGACATGTTTTGTATTCAGTCTTCTAGACGATCTGTCCGTGCACTTACAGAGCCAGGGACACTTGGGTTTGTGTGTAGGAACCCTGTACTCACTTCCACTGAACTGTAATGCTGTTTGGACCTTGGCAATGGTTTTAAAAACAGCGTTTTGTATCGGCGAAATGACATGCCCCTCGCACTGCCGTGTTTGCGCTTTCGGTTTAAATCACAAAAAAACAACTTTCTCAAAACACAACCGATTGACGTGATTGTGCTACCAACTCAACATATGCACTCCCAATCCTGCGAAAATAGCCCTGAAAAGCATTTCACTCCGGTTTATTCCTTTAATGGCGCTAAAACAGCCACCGTCAAATGGTGCGGTTCGAGTCTTTTTCTCGTATCAATAGTGGCCTCGACTCAAATTTTTAATGACTTGAACACTGCGGACTTGAGACTGGATTCGGACTCGAGGTTCAGTGACTCGACTGCAACGCTGGCTCCTATGGTGTTTATACTTGTGTATTGTTGTTTGAACACGTGAATGTGGGAGCTTCAGGCGTCTGGAAATTGTACCCAAGCATGAACCAGACTTATGAAGATCCACAATTCTTTTCCTGATGTCTTGGTTGATTTCCCCATGATGTCATGCAAAGAGGCCCTCGTGCTTGAAGGTGTGCCTTAAAGTGCATATCCTGGACCAAATTCGTTTTTTTTTTGTATGAAAGAATGTCCCTTTACACACTCATCCAGAAGGGTAATTTTGCACAAAGCCATCTGTCTACAGCAGAAAAAAATAAAATAAAATAACAAAACGCGTCTGGAAAAATCCCAAGGGAGTCTGGAGCCAGATTCGTGACGTCACCTGCGGAAGCGCCAGCAGGCTGCGCGAGCTTTGCACGGTTTCAGTGCACAGCCTGTGTAGACCAAGTTTAGCAGCTAGCGATTCTGCATTGAAATATGGAATTGTCACCTGAGCGCAATGTGGGAAACGATGAGTACTAATCCCATCAAGATTGGTGTTGCTACACCCTCCTACGATACATCTGTTAACCATTTTAATAATTATGCCATAACGTTGAAGAAATTTGCAGAAAACCACCAGGTCGCTTTGTCATAAACAAACCAGCGCTGACATCACGAAAATCAATGTTTGCCGGGAAATCCAAATGCCAAGTTTTTTCAGAGGCGGACCAATTCGCCTCAAATGGCTCGATTTCAACTGAATTTTTCTGGTATTGCGCAAGGTAAAAAAAAAAATTGCACAAAACGCAAAATGTGACATATGTGACCAAAGTTTAATATAAAATAGGAGAATTACATTGATCTCGCTCCTGAATTTACCCGTGATATGCACTTTAAAATACATCCACCCGTGTGCCGCCAGCTAATTCAAATGTCAATTAGCCGAAGCTTCTAATGCCAAATCACCACCGTCATGTGGAATGCTCCAAGCTGTTTAAAGTCACCATCAACTTGGTGTACACTACCGTTCAAAAGTTTGGGGTCACTTTGCAATGTCCTTATTTTTGAAAGAAAAGCACTGTTCTTTTCAATGAAGATCACTTTAAACTAATCAGAAATCCACTCTATACATTGCTAATGTGGTAAATGACTATTCTAGCTGCAAATGTCTGGTTTTTGGTGCAATATCTCCATAGGTGTATAGAGGCCCATTTCCAGCAACTCTCACTCCAGTGTTCTAATGGTACAATGTGTTTGCTCATTGCCTCAGAAGGCTAATGGATGATTAGAAAACCCTTGTACAATCATGTTAGCACAGCTGAAAACAGTTGAGCTCTTTAGAGAAGCTATAAAACTGACCTTCCTTTGAGCAGATTGAGTTTCTGGAGCATCACATTTGTGGGGTCGATTAAATGCTCAAAATGGCCAGAAAAATGTCTCGACTATATTTTCTATTCATTTTACAACTTATGGTGGGAAATAAAAGTGTGACTTTTCATGGAAAACACAAAATTGTCTGGGTGACCCCAAACTTTTGAACGGTAGTGTATGTAAACTTCTGACTTTAATGAAAGTAATTAAAAATTTATCGGAAAAATTCTCTCTGACTATTCTGACATTTTTACAGATTAATTGGGGATCCGAACTGACCTAAAACAGGAAAAAAAAAAAAGTTTGTGCCTTTTACTCAACTGTATATCGTTATCTTTCACCAAAAAAAAAAAAAAAATCAATAAATATTGCTGGAAATACTAATTCCGATGCCGTCGGCGAGTTTGGCCATCGAGAGTGGTTTTCCCATAACCTAATGGTCAAATTAAGCCAAGTGACGACCAATCAAATCGCATGATCTCATTACTTCCTCGAGGGGTGAAAGAATTACTCGTTCGTTTGACAGTTGTCGTGTCAAACGCGATGGATAGTAACAAGTTGGTCTAGCAAAATTTTTTAAACTAAATGCTGACGTAAGTGATAATGAAACAATTCCGAAAGATACTGCTGAGGAAGCGGAAAGGCGTGAGGATGAACCACGCGCAAAGAAAGCCAAGGTGACTCACGTATTTTGTTAAGAACGACTCGCTCGTTTTACACGGCTGCGATATGACAAGTCAGGAACGACCTGTGATTTGTATGAAATATAAAAATTACTGTACATGTAAGACTTATTCGACTGGTTATTTGAGTTTTGCTCGAGTACTAAGCTGAAAGAGTAACGTTTTAACAATGGGGTTTTTCAGAAGTTAGAAATTGAAATAAAAGAAACAACTCTAGATTTTTCCATTCTTTGTTCGATATAACGAAGAATAAACTTCTGGAATTATGGCTCGCAAAATGAAAATGTCTACGGGCAACCCTGTTAATCACTTCAACGGCAACTCAAAATCTATAATAATTACAAAAAAAAAAATCCTCCGTCTCCTACCTCCCTCTGTATTGTAACAGAAGGCGGTGTAATGGCCCGAGCCGAAGCCCTTCCCATGATGCATAACGACGGCAGACAGCTGGTAGAGGAAATGTTGGTGGCGGAGTGACGTGTTGGAGGCGGAGTCTTTGCAGCAGTACGGCTCCATGTTCAGCTCCTGCTCGAACTCGACGTGGACGCCGATCTTCTCCCTGTGGTTACGACCAGACCACCTGGCCACAGCCGCGAGCAAAACACACGCGTTAAACAAACAGCATGTCCAGAGCGTGCTTATACTAACAGTGTGTACACATACCTGAAACGTTTGAGGTGTAACCGTAAGACATGAGGCAGTTTGTAGACCACCAGCTGCTTCTGAGCTTCAGTCAGAACCACTTGCTTGGAGCAGAAACGCCGCCGTTTATCTGAGGAACAGGAACACGTCTGATTAAACGTGTGCGTGCTACACACACACGGACTAAAAACTGACCAATAAAATGGTCTGCTGATATCGGCCAACATGAGCTCACTGTAGATAAGAGTTTGAGAGAGAGAGAGAAGGAACATGGAGCCTTCGACCAGGTTATGAGTGATGGTGTGTATTTTGTCCATCAGAGAGCACACAACACCGCCACTGTTGGTACCACGAATCACAACAATCGGCTGACCCCGACAGAGTAGCCCATATTTTGTTGTACTTTTTATTCAAAGTACTATTTATGACAATAAAATTTTATTTTTAAACTGTACTGTGTCGTGTCATCTTGATGAGGATTCAAATACTTACACATAAAAGGTGAGGGAAAATATTTGCTTACGTTGTGTTTTTCTGGCAAAATATAAATTAATAATACATAGACTCAGATTGTTGGCGCGCCCGCGTCTAAGACGCACTATTTCAAATAATGAACGCATTGTCGAGAGGGGCAGGGGCCAATATGGACGCGTGCATTTTATACCCTATTTGGAACGTTTCGTGGCATATTACAGACCCTCCAGGATTTCGTGGTGATGTGATTTGCAACTTCAACGCAAATTCAACCAATCCCCGTGAATTCAGGGCGGTGCTGCAGTTATATCCAATCACCGCAACTTTCCCGCAAATTTGACCAATCGTTGGCGTCGTCTTGAGGTGACGTCGACAAACTACCTTCCGCCTTACTTCCAGTGTTGCCAGATTGGGCGGTTTCAAGTGCATTTTGGAGGGTTTTGAACATATTTTGGGCTGGAAAACGTCAGCAGTATCTGGCAACACTGCTTACTTCCCTGTTTCCGTTCAAGAGAAGCAGCATGTGCGAGTCAGTGTTTATGTAGGCTTAAATTCTGTTACTGAAAATGTGTTATGTTTACAGTGAAGGACTGTGTGCACTTTACATCATTTTTTTACTTAATACAAGAAATTAATGGATGCCAACATTTTTGCCAAAATGGTATTTTATTTTCCATTGTTTAGGCAGCTTCAGCATCATACTGTGAGATTCTGTTAATTGTTTTTTCCTTCTATGAAGCCTGAGCCATTTATTTTATTAGTTTATAATTATTGTTTAATTTAGTCTTCAGGAGAGACTGCCTGCACACAGTACTAGTATTAATAGGTTTTTTTCTTGCATGAAAGCTGAGGCATTTATATTATGGTAACTTCATGTTGTGCTGTGAGGTTCTCTGCACTTTAACTTTTGAACCAACAGGTGCATTTGGATAAGTAAAGCCTATTTTTCTGCATTTTCGTAGTCCTGCTAATCTTTTATATTGGTAAAGTTGTTTATAGGACCATTTCTCAGTGTCTTTGTTCTTTTAATCAATAGTTTTTCAGTAATAACTTAATATTTAACATATCACTCAATTTTAATCACAAAAAGAGAAAATCGCAACAATTTCTCGCAACTTTCACTTCCTCCCGAAAGGTAATCGCAACAAAAACCTAAAAAACACCGCAACTTTCATCGCAATTTTTTGGAAACCCCCCCCGCAACATCAGACATTTTAGCCCGCAACAATCACAAAAAAAGGCCCGCGGAATCCTGGGGGGACTGATATTACTTGACTTCATGGTCTCAATATCGAAAATCTTGCACAAATATGCAACTTCCAACATAATTATCTGGATATTCAACAGATTTCAGCATTGGATGAATTTGTTTTGACTGCCGCCATATTGAATATACGTTGGACCCGTTCGTGTATTTACGCCGCCCCATTTGTAACGTCCCAAGCAAGTAAAACCTGATCCAAGTCTTTCGCTAGGTGGCGTCTTACGGTCTATGTACGAATATTCCAAAGAGACAAAAAAACATGGATAAGAAAAAAAAGAAAAATATATCTATTTTGTCATTCTTCGGCAGAAAGAGAGTACATTCACCTGAAAAAACTGATGCCCCTGATATCCAAGGTAATTAGTCATACTAGATTTACAACAACTACTGCAACATCAACTACTACAACAGCAACTACTACTACCACTACCACTGGTGACTACGACTACTATAGCCCTACACCAAACTGAAAACAAGTTAATAAAATAAATTATAATTTACAAGGAGGAGATAATATAGATGTGATGTATAGTGACCTGTGGTTGAATTCCAAAATATTGCCACGGATTAAACAATATCTCAGTATATTTGGTTGAAGCACTGATTTTTGTCATCTACATTGCTTCATATGGCTTCTAATACCAAAAAAAAAAAAACAGAATTGAGAAGAAAAAAAACAGCCCCTGGGCTGCCCCAGCTGTTCATTGGGCTTGCTTCGCTCACTAGGTTCGCTTCAACTGAAGGATAATCACTGGGCCCCCCATTGTAGAAATGGGCCCCTGTTTTTTCCCAGGAGGGGCCCTGTGGGCCCCTTGACCTGCAAAACAATCTGAGTCTCTGATAATAATAATCGGCTGATATCATCAAATCATCATATGATTTTTTTAAATTCGATATCGGTCTTAAAATTCCTTTCTCAGTCTGCTCCAACATGTACGTGGAAAATGTACTCATGTTTTCTCAATTATTTAAACGCGTTAATAAGCCAGGCCAAATGTGAATTTGTAGAATGACCTGGTGTTCAGTTTATGAAAGAATTTATACTTAGGAACTGATCCCATTTTCATTTTGGATGGAATATTTTGGGAAATTTCAACTTGGAAAAAAAATAAAACTTCAGTTTCGTAACTTTAGTTTTTCCTGACTATTCTGTTGTGGTTAGGCATGTAACAATATATCGTGCGACGATCCATCACGATACAAATTTATGACGAGTCTCGTCTCGTTCCGCTTTATCCGGGGCCGGGTCGCGGAGGCAGCAATCTGAGCATGGAAGCCCAAACTTCCCTTTCCCCAGACACCTCGGCCAGCTCCTTGGGAAGAACACCGAGGCATTCACAGGCCAGCCGAGAGACACAGTCCCTCCAGCGTGTCCTGGGTCTTCCCCGGGGCCTCCTCCCAGGGGGACATGCCTAGAACACCTCCCCAGGGAGGCGTCCAGGAGGCATCCGAAAAAGATGCCCGAGCCACCTCAGCTGATTCCTCTCGATGACGAGTCAAATTGATGAAATATAAAAATGAATTGCGATTATCATGCTGCATAATTTCTTAATTTTTCCTGGCTGTAATTGTATTGTTTACACAGCAGAGGGAGCAATAATGTGAACTAGCACACAGCTCTATAGAAAGTCTGGAGAGCTCAGAGCCCATTCCCTGCTATAGAGATCTTGCAGTCACATGACCGGAAAGTACACAGCCGCCATCTTGTCGGTAAAAAACACCGCTGAATACTGCTGCACTCGTGTACAGAATGGATCAATTTCAACCGACGGACTACACGGCTCATTTTTCTAATGAACAGATAACTAGATATATGTCTAAAATAAACGATCTACAGATTTGTGACCCTTATGGCTTACCGGACGTAGTTTTCACAACCGTGTCAGTGGATATGGAACTGCCAGAGGTGGAATACCCGGACATGTATAATTACCTCATTAACTTTCCCTCGCTGTTCAGTGGTGAAGCACTGCATGCTTATAAATCTCTGGACAGTTATCTTTACAGAAATTCAGGATGTGTCAGCGACTCGGATGTGGCATCTTGTAAACAAGAAAATAATCCTCACTGGATGGGTAAGTCACTTAAGTATTGAGTATAGCACTGACCAGCCGATTATAGAATAGAATAAGGTAATTCCAGCTGTAATTCCAAATCGTCCGTCTTGTTTACCTGGCGTTGGAGAGATAGAGGCTTAGTAGTGGAGATTTGAGTGGCTGTTTTCTGAGCTTAGTCAACAGGCCGGCTCTGCAGCCTCGCTTTTGCTTCGTCTCCCGGCGCCACCTCCTTCGCTTTGCTTCCGATAACAATCCACGGAGACCCCGCTCGTCTCGCTATCTCGTCCGGAATATTGTGCATGCGATGGAAATCGCTACAAACCGTCATTTTCTCCTGGAAACCAATGTCCAGTAAGTCTATACGGTTATAGTGGATATTGAAGTCCGGTACAGACGAACAACACGCAAAAATACACACAAAAAACAAAAATTGTGCACAGGTAGGGAGAGCTTGTAGCCGCAGCCGTTGTAGTAGAATATAGTAGGGTTTTCCAGAAGAAAAGGTAGAAGTAGAACCAGAAATAGAAGTAGAAGGCGGAAATATGGCGTTTGACTGACAAGATGGCGTCTGTCACAATCTGGATCGGCTGTGACATCACATGCAAGTGCTCCATAGAGACCAGTGAAGCCATCTGGCTGCCATCTTACCACTCCCATCGCGTGTATTTGGTTTGTGCGTTAAAGCGTCGTATCCGATCAAATTTGCCCCAATAAAAGTATCTCCTGACTCTTCCCTCCCTTTCATTACCTCCTCTTATTTTCTCCACTTTACCCCCATTCCTTACGCATCTTTATAGCGCTCCCCTTCACGGTTATTGTTTTTTCCTTTTCCAGTTCAGTCTCTGATCGTTTTTTTGAACGTCTCTTTTACTCTGATAATTATTTCAACAGAGGTTATTTCAATCTTTTCTCTTTCATATATTTCTTCTATCTATCCATTATTCCAACACAAAGGCTGTACACAATACTTCCTTTCTAGTTGTTGAAACAGGATTATTTTCTCATGTTATCTGCCGTTGTCACTTCATTCTCACAGTATTTATTGATCACATGGTTCACTGTGACAATATTCATGCAGCTTGCGCCCAGTATGACCAATAAATACCATTAAGACCTGACTGTGAGAATGAAGTGAAAACGGCAAATCACATGAGAAAATAATCCTGTTTCGGCAACTGTCCTAAATATAATGGAAGTATTGTACAGCCTTTGTGTTGGAATAATAAACAGAAGAAATACATGAAAGAGAAAGATGCACTGTATGAGAGAAAAACTCAAATAATCTCAGTTGAAATAATTATAGGAGTAAAAGAGCCGTTGAAAAAGCAGAGACTGAACTGGAAAAGGAAAAAACAATAACAATGAAGCGGAGCACTATAAAGATATGTAAGGAATGGGGGCAAAGTGGAGAAAATAAGAGGAGGTAATGAAAGGGAACAAAAAAAAAAAGTCAGGAGATACTTTTATTGGGGCAAATTTTGATCGGATACGACGCTTTAACACAAAGCAAATACACGCGGCGCGAGTGGTAAGATGGTGGCCACATGGCTTCACTCTGACGAGCCGATGAGCTCTCCAGGTTTGAGATAGAGCTCAGTGGAAATAGCAGGAACACGTGATTGCACTGTAGGTGGAAGTAACACAGCTCTAATGCTGCAAAAAACAGATCTAAAATGGGAAAGAACTGTTGTGTGACTGACTGTACAAATAGATTTAACAAAAAAATCAGAGCGCTCTCTCTCTTTTTACAGACTGCAGAAAGATAAAGAAGAGAGAAGCAAATGGATGGAGTACAAATGTTCATAAGTTTAAGAAAAGGCCTATTTGTTATTCACGTTTCATTTTTAATAAAAGGAATATTTTTCGTTAATAAGCTGTTATATTTTACTCCAGCCTTTACAAATGTGGGTAAATTATTGGTGGTTAGGAAGAAAAATGGAAAGTTTTTAAGTTGATAAAGAATAGGAACATAAACGTTGCATTTTCTCTGGTAATAATTTTCTCCAGTTAAATAATTTTTCCCCAGAAATATCACAAATCATGAGTTGAAACGATGCAAATTGTGTACTGGGTGAATTGTTACATGCCTAGGTGTAAAACAGTTATTAAAAAAAAAAAAAGAGGGTTGGGAAATTAAGTCATCAAATGAGTTTTTTTTTTTTTTAAATTCCAACTCTGCACAAAGAAAGAAGCTAAATTCCCCCTATCCATCAAAATGAACCTTGTCAAACTCACTGTTGCAGTGGTCGCAGGCGTAAATGGCACCTTCTAAAGCCTCCGTCTCTGTAAACTTGGCCAGCATCTCCGTCAACCTACACGGCACCTGGACAGCGTCCTTACTGTTGCTGTGGTAACGCTCGGGGAACTCTAACGACAGATCCCAGAAGGGCTCCACCGTGTTGGAGCGATGATCACACGCCAAACACCTCACCTAGAAAGAGAGTGAGACAGATATACAGTATAGTGTAATATACACATTCGAGTAGAACTAACATGTGTGTGTGTGCACGTGCTCCTCACCTGGCTGAGTAGCTGACCGTGAAAGATGGTATTGACCACGCTGAGCACCTGTTTGATCAGGCGTCTCTGATTGGCCGGCATGGTGGCTGGTGTCAGAGTTCCCGTTCGCTCCAGCTCGTGTTGGACTTTGTCCAGGAGCTCGCAGAGGAACTCCTGCGCGTCCTGCTGCGCGTAGCCTCGAAACGCCGGGATCAACTGCCACACCGAATGCAGCATCGCAAACGGGGACACCAGAGCCCACTTTCCTGACCACATCACCTAAACACACACACAAAGATTAACACGAATAAAACATGAGTAAAAAAAATAAACTGTTGAGTTTTGTGGCTGGTTTAAAAAAAAAAAAAAAAAGTGTGCGTCTCTAAGATCCGTCAGCTATACACAGCACAGAGGCATCATACACGGGTTTTTTTTTTTAAATTGCTTTTGGCTTAATGGTAATGAAGAGTTTCTCAGGTTGTTGTCATGGTGACAACTTTGTCCACTGGTTCATGGTTCCGCAGCAGCAGCAGCATTTTTCGGTGCTGTTTAAGAGCAGACACGGACGCCGCAATGACAGCCATACTGCATTGGAAAAAAGTCTAAGAAAAGATCGAAAAGTGAGTGAAGGAAACGGATTTAGATTTAATAACAATGTAGTGATAAAGATGGGTTCCAGTCTCTGGCCGTGCGCACGTGTGTGTGTGGTTGGTGCTTTCTGCCTTACAGCACTCTTTACTGAAGCTCCATGATCAGTACATTCACGCAACAGTAGCTGATGGAAAGCCACAAGGACGTATTGACCATATTCTATAGCGCAACATGAATCATGTTTAATTATTCTATCCACGTTCACTGGATATGAGCAATCGCTCGCTCTGATTGGCTACTCTACTCCAGTGGCATGCAAAAGTTTGGGCACCCTTGCTGAAAATGTCTGTTACTGTGAATAGTTAAGTGAGCAGAAGATGAACTGATCACCAAAAGGCATAAAGGTAAAGACGAGACATTTCTTTTCAGCGTTTTCTGCAAGATTTGTGTATTATTTTTGTTTTGTACAATTGGAGAGTAAAAAACGAAAAGGAACACCATGCGAAAGTTTGGGCACCCCAATACATTTGAGTTCTCGGGTAACTTTTACCAAGGTTCCAGACCTTAAAGGGCATATTCTGGACCGATTTCGTTTTGTTTTTATATGAAAGAATGTCCCTTTACACACTCATCCAGAAGGGTAATTTTGCACAAGGCCATCTGTCTACAGCAGAAAAAAAAAAAATCGCGTCTGGAAAAATCCCAAGGGAGTCTGGAGCCAGATTCGTGACGTCACCTGCGGAAGCGCCAGCAGGCTGCGCGAGCTTTGCACGGTTTCAGTGCACAGCCTGTGTAGACCAAGCGCTCCCATTTCTCTCTCATTGTCCGGTCTTTTGGGAAACGATGAGTACTAATCCCATCAAGATTGGTGTTGCTACACCCTCCTACGATACATCTGTTAACCATTTTAATAATTACGCCATAAAGTTGAAGAAATTTGCAGAAAACCACCAGGTCGTTTCCTCATAAACAAACCAGCGCTGGCGTAGGATTCAGAGGGAGGCGTCCCGCACGCGACGTCACGAAAATCAATGCTGGGAAATCCAAATGCCAAGTTTTTTCAGAGGCGGACCAATTCGCCTCAAATGGCTTGAGTTCAACTGAATTTTTCTGGTATTGCGCAAGGTAAAAAAATTGCACAAAATGCAGAATGTGACAGATATTTGACCCAAGTTTAATATAAAATAGGAGAATTACACTGATCTTGCTCCTGAATTTACCCGTGATATGCACTTTAATTAGCTTATTGAGCTGTGGGTTGTTCAAATTCTTCATTAGGAAAGGTCAGATGATGCAGATTTCAAAGCTGTATAAATTCTCTGACTCCTCAAACTTGTCCCTAAAATCAACAGCCATGGGCTCCTCTAAGCAACTCCCTCGCATTCTGAATAATAAAATAATTGATGCTCACAAAGCAGGAGAAAGCTACAAGAACGTAGCAAAGTGTTAGCTTTGTGGTAGCTGTTTCCTCAGATTGTAATGTTATTAAGAAATGGCAGCTAACAGAAACAGTGGAGATCAAGGTGAGGTCTGGAAGATGAAGAAAACTTTCTGAAAGAACTGCTCGTTGGATTGCTAGAAAGGCAAATAAAAACCCGTTTGACTGCAAAAGACCTTCAGAAAGATTTAGCAGACCCTGGAGTGGTGGTGCACTGTTCTACTATGCAGCGACACCTGAACAAATATGACCTTCATGGAAGAGTCATCAGAAGAAAACCGTTCCTGCGTCCGAGCCACAAAATTCAGCGTCTGAAGTTTGCAAATGAACATCTAAATAAGCCTGATGCATTTTGGAAACAAGTCCTGTGGACTGATGAAATCAAAATAGAATGTTTTGGCCACAATGTGCAAAGGTATGTTTGGAGAAAAAGGGTGGCAAATTGCAGGAAAAGAACACCTCTCCAACTCTGAAGCAGGGTGTGGCTCGATCATGCTTTGGGGTTGTGTTGCAGCCAGGGGCACAGGGCACATTTCATTGGTCGAAGGAAGCATGGATTCGAATAAATACCAGCAAATTCTGGAAGCAAACGTCACACCATCTGTAAAAAAGTTGAAGTTAAAAAGAGAATGGGTCCTACAATAAGACAATGATCCAAAACACACCTCAAAATCTACAATGGAATACCTCAAGAGGCCCAAGCTGAAGGTTTTGCCCGGGCCCTCACAGTCCCCTGACCTAAACATCATTGAAAATCTGTGGATAGATCTCAAAAGAGCAGTGCATGCAAGACAGCTCAAGAAACTTGTAGAACTGGAAGCCTTTTGCAAGGATGAATGTGTGAAAATCCCCCAGGTAAGAACTGAAAGATTATTAGCCGGCTACAAAAAGTGTTTACAAGCTGCGATACTTGCCAAAGGGGGTGTTACTAGGTACTAACCATGCAGGGTGCCCAAACTTTTGCTTCAGGCCCTTTTCATTTTTTGGTATTTTATGCCTGTAAATGATGGAAATAAAAATGTAATCTTGCGGAAAATATTAAAGAAATGTGTCGTCTTTACCTTTATGCCTTTTGGTGATCAGTTCATCTTCTGCTCACTTAACTATTCACAGTAAACAGACAATTTTAATAAGGGTGCCCAAACTTTTGCATGCCACTGTACAAGGCTATCAGCTCATATACGGTGAGTAGAGAAAAACAAAACGGCAGAGCATGTTGCTGAACCAAGGACGAAATAAAAACTACTCAAAAACACCCCCCCACAAAAAGCTACAAAACATGGAATAAAAGTATTTGATGGTGGGGGTGTTGTGGCTCAGGTGGATAAGGTGCCATACCATAAATCCGGGGACCCGGGTTCGATTCCGACCCGAGGTCATTTCCCGATCCCTCCCCATCTCTCTCTCCCACTCATTTCTTGTCTCTACACTGTCCTATCCAATAAAGGTGAAAAAAGCCCAAAAAAAATCTTTAAAAAAAAAAAAATATTTGATGGTAAGAACTTTAACTTTTTTTTCCAAGAATTATAATTATTATTATCGCATTTTTCACAAATTGCTCCTGTCATTTCGCCGGTTTGTTTACATTCTTCATCTTTAAGCATTAAAACTTGTCGATTTTTTTTTAGACTGGTTCGAAAGCTCTAAGAAGTTTGAAAATTACAGAACTGAAATGTCCAAGAAAGAATTAAATAAACATCGAAAGCTGTTCTGTTCCTCGGCACGACAGCAAGACGGCACTTTCTACAAAAAAAAAAAACACCACCACTAAAAAGTCAATTCGTGCAGCCACTGATAACTTAAGATGTCTGCCGAAGCAGATATGATTTTGTCGGATGTTTTGTGCAAAGGTTTTATTTATCTAATTTACAAAAAATAAAAATGCTCCGTTTCTCAAAATCCAGTGAATGTGGATAGAATAAAACGGTTATTCCACTCAGTCTCGTCGTACACGGCTTATAGCCGACTATCAGCTCATGTACGACTCGATTTCGTGGAATAATTATTTATTATTCTATCCACATTCACTGGATAGGA
Organism: Neoarius graeffei; assembly: GCF_027579695.1. NCBI lineage: Eukaryota > Metazoa > Chordata > Actinopteri > Siluriformes > Ariidae > Neoarius > Neoarius graeffei. The sequence goes on along the minus strand of NC_083589.1, from coordinate 30,209,944 downwards.
GCAATCGGGCACTCTGGTTGGCTACTCTACTACTAGGCTATCAGCTCGTATACCATGAGTCAGGAAAAACAAAATGGCGGCGCGTGTTGCTGAACCAACCGAGGATGTATGTGGCAGCGGGGGCGTGGCCAAGCAGCAGTCTGTGAATGGAGGGCGGGGTCAGGGAAGGTAAGTGGCTAGGTCATTACACCTGATGTCAATTTGTGTGTGTGTGTGTGTGTGTGTGTGTGTTGCAGGGATGGAGTATAAAGGGAGGGGGAGAGGAGAGAAGAGGATTTTCACTCCCTGACCACAACATACGTGTGCGTGTGTGAATGAATGAATGAGGCCAGCCTTAAAAAAAAATCCGTTTCCTGTCCACCGGGTGGGCAAAAAAAATTTCAGTCGGGAGGGAGGGATTTATTTATTTTTATTTATTATATATGGATGGATGATAAATCGCAATGCTGTGTTTGCTTTTTCTTTCAGTACTTTATTACAAAAGCAGACACATTTAATAAAATGACAGTTTAATCAACTGAAACTTGTACAAAAACTTTAAGTTAGCATTTTAAATGCTGACTGCAACATTTGCAAAACCTTTACAAAAGGTACTTAAAATGTCCGACACACGGACTTTTTGTAGTTCTAAATCGAGCGTTAGGCCGAGTTCGGATGAAATTACACTATTAAAATGATCACTGAATGATTTGTTTTTCTGAATCTTTACTATTTTGTTGTTCGCTAGAATACCATTTTGCGATTTCACACTTAAGCAAATGTTTGAAAACTCCGGATCTCCTTCCTTCATGGTGGCTGCCATTTTTTTGTGCCGCACGGCGCATGCGCAGAGCTGATTCGACAGGGATTTCCACAAGCGCCGGCCACACAATTAAGTCCAGGCGGCTACTTTAATGACTATTTTTGTAGCCCACAGGCTCTAAATATTAATTTTCAATTTTAATAAAATTAAATGTTTATCTAACGGACTGACAATAATGTCAAACTGAACCGTTGATCAAGGGAGAGTAATTCATCTGCGCCCCGACATGCGGTGTGCGTGCGCACTCAGCTGCGTGAACGTGTCATGCACCGAAAATAAGAGATTTACAAGCCAGGAACGCCTCATGATGCAATACGCAAGAAAAGAAAGAAGATTTACTGCCATTTTACTTTGTATTTGAGTAAAGTGAATAAATAAATGGTCTGTGGAAAATACATTTAATCCTGGGAACTGCGTGCACAGGAGTTTATTTTGTGTTTACTCCCCCCCGGCTACTTATTTGTCATGGCTGGCTAGTATGAGCCTTAGTGAAAAGCCCTGGGAATGCGGAAACGTCAAGTTCGATTTTAGATTTACGAACCCGAAAAAAAATGTCGAAAAACCGGCGTTAAAAAAAATATTTCACCCGCACAAACGGCACTCACCCGGCCGGTGGACCGGAAACAGAACATTTTTTAATAATGGCCTGAATGAATGAAAGAAAGAAAGCAAGCTGAAAAGCTCAATAAAGTGCGTGTGTGAACACGAACTCTCGCCTGCTGTGCTTCTGTGCTCCACCCACATTGGGGATTACTACAATGAAATTAAAACTCTACTTGAAAATAAAACCCCAAAAAATACAAAAAAAAACCCCAGCAAAATATGGAATAAAAAGTATGATGGTAAGAACGTTTTTTTTTTTTCAAGAATTATCGCATGTTTCATAAATTGCTTCTGTCATTTCGCCGGTTGTTTACATTGTAAGCGGAAATTATTTTGCCGGACGTTTTGTATTAAGTTTTTATTTCTCGAATTCACAAAAAATACAATTAAAAATGCTCCGTTTCTGGGGGCGTCATGGCTCAGGTGGATAAGGCGCCATACCATAAATCCGGGTGACCCGGGTTCGATTCCGGCCTGAGGTCATTTCCCGATCCCTCCCTGTCTCTCCACTGTCCTATCCAATAAAGGTGCAAAAAGCCCCCCCCAAAAAAAATCTTTTAAAAAAAAAAATGCTCCGTTTCTCAAAATCCAGTGAATGTGGATAGAATAAAACAGTTATTCCACTCAATCTCGTCGTACACGGCTTATAGCCGACTATAGGCCTCTGCATGCTCTTGCGACAAGGCTTTCGCAGATAGCTTTTCGCAGACAGTTGTAATTTATTGTTGAGCGGGGATAATAGGCGTGCGCGATGTTACTCACCGGCACAACGCAAGGGGGCGAGAAGTCACTAGGAGTAGTTGGTGGGTGTGGTTAATGGAGTGTTTATCCTCCGGTTACTTATAATGACTAGAACTTTTTTATAATGACTAGAACTGGAGTCGTATAGATGTCCGTACTTCTTCACTTCCTCAATCAACCGCTCTTCATGCTGCTCCATCTTCGCTCGTGTTTTTAAAAATGCCGGTCGTGAAAACAAAACAAACCGGGAAAGTAGGGAAGCGGAAGTGCGTGTACAGCGGGTAGAGTGGACCAATCAGAGCCCTCTTGTCTGCGAGGCTTCTGCGGTGGTCACAATTTTTGGGAGGTGCGCGCAGAGCGTCAGCGAAGGTGGGGGGGCTACGCAGACACTGTCTGCGAGGACTGGGTTGTCAGCATAAATTGGCCTTATCAGCTCATGTACGACTTGATTTCGTGGAATAATTATTTATTATTCTATCCACATTCACTGGATAGGAGCAATCGGGCACTCTGGTTGGCTCCTCTACTACTAGGCTATCAGCTCGTATACCATGAGTCGAGAAAAACAAAATGGCGGCGCGTGTTGCTGAACCAACCGGGGATGAAAGTAAAACTCTACTTGAAAACAAAACCCCAAAAAATAGAAAAAAAAAAAGCAGCAAAATATGGAATAAAAAGTATTTGATGGTAAGAACGTTTTTTTTTTTCCAAGAATTATCACGTTTCACAAATTGCTCCTGTCATTTCGCCGGTTGTTTACATTCTAAGCGGAAATTATTTTGTCGGACGTTTTGTATTAAGTTTTTATTTATCGAATTTGCAAAAAATAAAATTAAAAATGCTTCGTTTCTCAAAATCCAGTGAATGTGGATAGAATAAAACAGTTATTCCACTCAATCTCATCATACACGGCTTATAGCTCATACACGACTCGATTTTGTGGAATAACTTAAATATTCTACAGCAAACCCACATTCATTCATAATGTGATTTGCGTTAGGATTCAAAATCACAATTTCTGAAACTTCTTCTCATCTCATCTCATTATCTGTAGCCGCTTTATCCTTCTACAGGGTCGCAGGCAAGCTGGAGCCTATCCCAGCTGACTACGGGCGAAAGGCGGGGTACACCCTGGACAAGTCGCCAGGTCATCACAGGGCTGACACATAGACACAGACAACCATTCACACTCACATTCACACCTACGGTCAATTTAGAGCCACCAGTTAACCTAACCTGCATGTCTTTGGACTGTGGGGGAAACCGGAGCACCCGGAGGAAACCCACGCGGACACGGGGAGAACATGCAAACTCCGCACAGAAAGGCCCTCGCCGGCCCCGGGGCTCGAACCCAGGACCTTCTTGCTGTGAGGCGACAGCGCTAACCACTACACCACCGTGCCGCCTCTGAAACTTCTTGTTAAAAAAAAAATGGTATTGTGCATGCGTGTGTGTGTATTCATAATACTCGGAAAATTATAATCACATCAGTAAAGCCTTGATTAACTATATTGATATCTGGCTAATTTCTGACCATATAAAATAACACCACATGGATCTGATCAGTGATGTGTATTTAGCTTCCTAAAAGCAGCTTTAGTGAAATCAACTGATCCCTCTGATTTTTTTTTTTAAAAACAGCACATCGCCGTGTGATCTACCTGGAACAGCGTGTGCAGCTCATGGCAGAGTGAGATGTGTTTGGAGCTGGGCTCTTTGGGCTGAATGAGCTCCATGCTGCGTGAGCGTGAGGCGCCCCCGCTAAGCCCTGATCCCTGCCCGGCGGTTTTGGGCTGGCTGGCATGCTGAACCGAGAGCCCCAGCTTTCGGCTAACGGCGGACGCTAGGAGCTCCAGGGCCTGGTTCAGATCCAGTCTCAGAAAACACTCCCGAAACACATGCAGGTGACTCAGAACCTGCAGTATGGAGTTCATGTAGCACGTGTTGCCAAGATTCCTTAAACCAGTCACGCCTGGTGTAACCGTGGGCCGCCTCTTAATGGGGGAGTCTCCGGTTTGGGTAGGCGGAGCCTGAGTCTGTTTGGTCTTGGCAGAAGTGCCTGGCCTTCTCGGAGGCGTTTTGTCTGTTCGAGTCCGAACGTTCGAGGGTGGAGCTGGTTTGTGTTGGGCTTGTTTCCTTTCTGTTAAGGACGCGGCAGCTGCTGCTTTCTGGCTGTGCTTCCGGATTCGGCTGCTCTTCCGTGGCGGCGCGCTCTCCAGCTCTTCCCGGCGCTGCCGTTTAAGTGTTCGTCTCTTCTCCCGGATCTCCCTTCTGCGCTCCTCCTCTTCCTCGCGCTGTCGCTCCTCCTCCAGGAACCTCCTGCCACGCTCTGTGCGGCCGAACCAGGCGCGGAACACGCGGCCCATGAGTGCTCGCCGTCGATGCCACAGTGCTGTAAACATGCGGTCTTCTGCACGCAGCTGCAGTTCCTGTGCGTTTCCATGCTCCAGCTGGGCTGTGCCGGAGCGGAGGGTTCGCCCGCTGCGTGTTGTCACCTCGTAGCGTTGGCTCTTGATGGCACCCAGTGTGCCGCGCAGCAGCTTCAGGTCTCCTGTGGCGTTGTCATTCAACACGTAGTCGTCACACAGGTAGCAGAACACATACAGTTCGTTTACCTCCAAGGCCAGAGGGTGGCGCTGCTCCTACAGGAAAAAAACAAGTACACAACAAGTGTGAAAAAAAATAACGTGAATAAGAACAATATTTAATGGTGAAACTATTTGGTGTAATTCATCAGCTTCTTGGTGCTCACGTCGTGGATTTAGCTGATTTAGTTGAAAAACAGCCTTTAAAGAAATCTGTCTCTATAGAGGACTTTCACATGACATCATCACGACTGAGGGTTTGTTTATGCAGCCATGTTGCCTGGTGAGCTTTGTGATTCCCAGCGACCGGCACAAGTGTATGCAAGCGAGTGGAAGCCAAATTCAGTAAACATCTACAGATAAACTTGTAGAATTTACATCTAAAAGAACAATGCCAGAGACTTGTAGTGCTTTTGGATGTAATAACAGATGTGGAGATGAGCCTGGTTGAACTTATCACTGCTTCCCAGAGAACCCAGAAAGATGAGAAAAATGGCGAGCTGCAGTTAAACAGGAAGACTGGATGATAAAACATTCCCGTGTACGTGGAGAACATTTTAAATCAGGTTCGTGTGAAAGTTCTGTGCAGTGTTAAAATGTAGATCTGGATGTGGGCTTTGGACACGATATATTTTATGAGACCTAATGCTTGGCTCGACTAGCAGCGTGTTTGTTATGTACTGATAATGTAGACACCATAAAACATGCTAGATCTAGGCCCTGGCTTATTTATTGCAATTAGAAGTCCACATCTGCGCTTACCTTTGTCATAATAAGGTATTTTTCTTTATCAGGAATTTCCCGTAACATTCCTGCATGCATGAAGCCTGCCTTGAAATATTGGTCAGCATCTGTACTTTTGTGTGCCTTTAGCATCTCCGGTGTATTTTGAAGTCTCAAATACTAAATAGTTCAGGATGTCGTAATGTCCCAAATCCGGTAGCTGGTTTGCTGAACACTTTAAGTGGAAGAAATACATTTGTGGGTAAATTAAGAAGAAGCAGCCTTTATCTTTGTCACATTCCTCCTCTGCATTTAACCCACGCACACATGCACACAGAGCATGCATACAGTGGGCAGAATAAATAAATATATTTGTGGGTACATTATACGGATCTGATCTGCCTGCTTGTTTCAGCTTTTGGATGTAACACGATCTGCTGGTATAAAATTTTTTTTTATCATTTCAGAGAGATTGTACTGACTGCAGTCCTGTCAGTTTTCTTCATTACCTGTCATAGCTACGGTTCCTTGTTTGCCCGGCAATATGGCAGACGCTGCGTGTGGTAAACAAAAATCTGTGATGTCAGTGAAAGTCCTTGATACACTATAATACTTAAGTCAAGGGTTTTCAAACCTTTACAGCCGGTGAGCCATGACACCATATGGTCACCAGAGTGTACAAACTGTACATCATTTTATACACCAAAACAACTTGCCACTTGACATGTGGTTTATGACGACAATCGTGACAACAGTGGAAAGTTTGAACGGTCCTTGTCCACGTGTAACATCGCCAAACTGCACCGTGATGTATGAACTTTCCAGAAGGGACATGAAACCGCCAGGGAAACCTGATGTACAGGAACATTTCTCTCTCCAACAACGTATACATAATACACAGGTGAGTGTGTGTGAGTGAATGATGCTGCTTGCACTCACTGTCACTGTTTCTACATGCACGTTTATCGTCCAACATCAGCTCGAAAGCAAGCCTTACCTTGAAGTGCTGTAGCGCGTGCTCCTCGATGTAGCGTCCACAGGCCACGTGCGAGCAGCTGAGGCACGCCCACACCGACTCTGTGGTGTTGCAGTCTACGCAGTGCCATTTCTGCGGATTCAGGATCGAGTGGTCCTGTGCGAGCCTCAGTCGACCCACGTGCTTACACTTGTCCATCACAGTTGCTCACACACACTTCACATGACCGTGGTGAAGGCAGTCAGCCGTACAACTACCTCCTGCCAGGGCATGCTTCATCTGAAGGGGTGGATGGAAACATGGGTCAGCAAAAGTTCCAGATTTAATCTCCGGGTCGAAGTTCAAACACTACGAGACGTGAAGTTAATGACGGACATTATCCTAAACCTGTTCACATGATGTGCGCTCTCCGTTACGAGGACAAAGTTTTAATGACGTTATTCCATATCGAGCCCCATATAAACATTGGTGCGTCAGTGTTTTTAGCTCACTGTGGAGAAAACCAGCTACACCAGAGCCAAGATCAGTGCTCAGACTTTAAAACCCTTTCTAAACAGAATTACAATAAATTGCATTACAATACACAAAGCCATAACATTATAAACCCTGACTAAACAACTTGTGCTTATCTACGACATTAATGGCAGTCTGACTGTCCGGGACAACCAAATGTTTGATCTGGACAAGTCAAATCCTCATCTGCCTGTTTTACTTAATTTATAAAATCAAGTAAAAATTATCAATAATTCAAACAATCATCATAACTATACCAGCTTTTTTGATAAACTTTGTTAATCCTTTTCTTTCATTGAACTAGGACATAAAATGAAATAGTAATAAAAAGGTTATGGTCAGGAAGCATGAAAACTTTTGTTGCCTGTCCGACTGGATTGAAAAGTTAAAATCGAGCCCTGATCTACGACCAGCCAAATACAGAGCTATTCGATCGATTCGATCTCGATACACAATAATTCAGAGACGTGTATTGTCGATACTTTTACGTTAAAAAAAAAAAAAATGCAGCTGATTGGTTCACTTTTTGTCCCAATTGTTTCATTTTGCTTTTCTTCTCCTTCGAACACATTCTTAGCAAACCTAAATATCATGGTACTGTTGATGGCTGCTACGTGAAAACAAGAAAATCTACATCTAGTTTTCCCAAAGAATCCAAAATCCTGCAATCAAAACACCTGGCAGAGTTATAAAACACAGAGCATTTTTTTTTTCTTGAAGTGCAGGAGAAAGGAGAATATTACAACCTGAGAGAAACCACAAGCTGTTGATAGAAGAAGAGTTTGGAGGCAGATAACAGAGCAAATGGCAGGCATTCAAGTAATTTGAGGATATTCGGACTGCAATAAGGGTGTATTCAGACCAGGATAGTTCGATAGTTCACTTGCTTTGGTCCGGACCAAATGTTTTTTTTTATTTTTTCATTTTGGTGCGGTTCGCTTTCACACTGTACATTTTAGTAAGCGGACCAAAATCTGTCAACAAAGCCACGCGCCCTGAGGTCGTTCAGCTATTGGTCAGAGACGACACGCGCACAAAGCGTTATGTTCAAAAGTAGTCATGGAGGCTTTCCGTGCTGTTATTCTTTTTAATGTCATCAAAGCTATATGTTTTTTCCAGTTTTTACTGTTTTCACAATTGTGCGATTACTATGCTGTTGTACAAGTAATTTATCAACGACGACGACAAAGGGCAAGGCGGCTACGGAGGATAGCGCTGATGAGCGCACATCATGTTGTGACAGTTCTGGCTCTTCACACAATAGATGAATTTCTTTTTTGCGTCGCTAGTACCGCCACTTTTTGAAAGAATGTCCCTGATTTTAATGTAGGTCTGACGGAGTTTCTTCACTTTTAGCCGACATTGTTCTGGGGAGCGCGTGAACCCCTTCTCCTTCATTTTCTCACTGAATACAGCAAACACATCGGCATTTTTGTGTGTTCTCTCCAAAAGCTCAGATATGTGGACATCTGCCCATATATCCACAAGGGTACGCGTTTCTTCCTCGGCCCACGTTTGCCCCCTACTCATTTTTTGTACTCTGTAGTCTAGCCTACCACTGGTCTGAATGACTGAACGACTGTTGTAAGGTTCCCTTGACAACCGAAACAGTGTTTGCACTTTGCGGTGGAGTGTCAAGACTCTGTTTCCCATAATGCTCGACAAACGACGGAAGCTCCCGAGGTACAAAAAAGCAAAACTGTCGGATTAGGTCCTGTCTGCTTTCACACGTCCAAAAGATCCGCACCAGGGTTCCTTTGGTCCGGACGAGTCCGACCTTGCAGCTCGGTCTCGGTCCGCTTGTTTGGTCCAGACCAGAGTTTGGTGGTTTGTATTCAGACCAACCCAAAAGGTCCGGACCAAAGGAAATTTGGTTCGTTTGGTCCGGACCAAACAACGTAGGTGTGAATACACCATAAGAGGGCGAGTTGCAAACTTTAAAAACTTAATTTTGTTTCCGGTCAATATTAATATCAAATTTTCCACCATTTTGGGGGCGCCGTGGCTCAGGTGGATAAGGCGCCACACCATAAATCCGGGGATCCGGGTTCGATTCCGACCCGAGGTCATTTCCCGATCCCTCCCCGTCTCTCTCCCTCTCCTGCTCATTTCCTGTCTCTACACTGTCCTATCCAATAAAGGTGAAAAAAGCCCAAAAAAACTTAAAAAAAAAAAATTTCCACCATTGTTATGAAAGCAAAGTCTTTACAGGTGTTCATGTACATTTTATGTTTGCGTTTTATTCAGTCGGTACTAAGGGTATGTAAACTTTTGCAATCAACCCTAGCTATAATGAGGACACATGTCAAAATCAAATCACTTGAACCGAGGATAATACTAAAGCTGTGCACCAAATTTCATCCAAATCCGTTCACTACTTTTTGAGTTACGTTGGGAAGAGACAAACAAATCTCAGATCCACGTACATATCCGGATTAGCATCAAAATCTAATGAAGCTCATGGCTCACCTTTCCTCAAAACTTCATCAAAATCCGTTCACTACTTTTTGAGTTACGTTGGGAACAGACACAACAAAGTTGGCTGAGGTAAATATTATTACCTTTAAAGCTGGCTTTAAATACGAAACCATTGCCCATTATGAAGCAATTATTTTTGCGGACGAGTTGAGATCGGTGGTCTTCGAAAACAAAATCTGAATGCTGATTTAGTGCCACTACAACCTAGTCTGGCTAACGCGACTTCAAAGCTCTGCGAGCATTTGGTCTGGCAAAGATATTAAGCCCAACCGTTTCCCAAAGCGCGTGGTTGACCCGCCTCCCTGAAATGCCTCAGTTTGCTACTGGTCGAAGCCAGAAAAGGCTGTGACGAAGCTTAAACCAATCACATCACTCTTTCCTCTGACGTATGTGACGCGACGGAAACTGCTTGAGTAACAGGAAGAAGATAAATACCTCCAGGGCTGCTCTTTGCTCCGTTTTCAATGAGAACTTCCCGTTGAATGCTTTCAATACAGCATCTACCACTGTGTCAAAGGCTTGCTGCTGCTCCATGTTCGTAATGTTTCTAGTGAATGAAGCGCTTCCGGCATAGATTCTGTAAACAATCTATGGCTTCCGGTCGCAGTTCTACTACGTCACTGCCTTGAACACGCCTCTACCCAGGGCTGTTGGAGATGCTCAAAGTTGATTGGCTCCCGATTTTTCGGGAGCTTGGAAGAGCTGGAGATAGCTTGCCTTGCCAGACTAAGCTCGCAACAGGCCCTCGTGTTGCGTCACGCTTAGGATGGGCGGGCCCAGGCTAACTGCAACCAAAGCTGGTTGAGGACAAAATTCAGGCGATGTTGCAAATTTCTGATTTAAAAGGTTTCGTTATGAGATTACACCACACTCACAAGACAGCTACAAATACACTAGTGGTAATAGTGAACATAAACAAAACATGCTAATCAACATCAACAACAACAAAAAAAATCCTTATTACCTCACGCTCACTTTAAAGTCTATTTTTAACTGCGCTGAGCAGAACGCTGCAATTTCCTCTAATTACAGGTCTATCGTTAGAGGATCTTCATTATATACTCTGACATGCGGAACACATGGCATGTCTCCAATCTGTTTCTGAATTCGACCAGGAATTCATTACTGGCATTATTTCATCCAGTGTGACAAGTAATCATCTTAAAAACTACTGCGAGTAGCACTCCGGGATCTTTAGGTAGTAACTAATGCACTAATCAGTAGTCAGTCATGTGTGTGCTATGTTTTATATTTTAATAGAGACACCTATATACCTCCAGTGGTGCTTGAAAGTTTGTGAACCCTTTCGAATTTTCTACATTTCTGCATAAATATGACCTAAAACATCATCAGATTTTCACACAAGTCCTAAAAGTAGATAAAGAGAACCCAGTTAAACAAATGAGACAAAAATATTATACTTGGTCATTTATTTATTGAGGAAAATGATCCAGTATTACATATCTGTGAGTGGCAAAAGTATGTGAATCTCTAGGATTAGCAGTTAATTTGAAGGTGAAATTAGAGTCAGGTGTTTTCAATCAATGGGATGACAATCAGGTGTGAGTGGGCACCCTGTTTTATTTAAAGAACAGGGATCTATCAAAGTCTGATCTTCACAACACATGTTTGTGGAAGTGTATCATGGCACGAACAAAGGAGATTTCTGAGGACCTCAGAAAAAGCGTTGTTGATGCTCATCAGGCTGGAAAAGGTTACAAAACCATCTCTAAAGAGTTTGGACTCCACCAATCCACAGACAGATAGATTGTGAACAAATGGAGGAAATTCATGACCATTGTTACCCTCCCCAGGAGTGGTCGACCAACAAAGATCACTCCAAGAGCAAGGTGTGTAATAGTCAGCGAGGTCACAAAGGACCCCAGGGTAACTTCTAAGCAACTGAAGGCCTCTCTCACACTGGCTAACGTTAATGTTCATGAGTCCACCATCAGGAGAACACTGAACAACAATGGTGTGCATGACAGGGTTGCAAGGAGAAAGCCACTGCTCTCCAAAAAGAACATTGCTGCTCGTTTGCAGTTTGCTAAAGATCACGTGGACAAGCCAGAAGGCCATTGGAAAAATGTTTTGTGGACGGATGAGACCAAAATAAAACTTTCTGGTTGAAATGAGAAGCGTTATGTTTGGAGAAAGGAAAACACTGCATTCCAGCATAAGAACCTTATCCCATCTGTGAAACATGGTGGTGGTAGTATCATGGTTTGGGCCTGTTTTGCTGCATCTGGGCCAGGACGGCTTGCCATCATTGACGGAACAATGAATTCTGAATTATACCAGCAAATTCTAAAGGAAAATGTCAGGACATCTGTCCATGAACTGAATCTCAAGAGAAGGTGGGTCATGCAGCAAGACAACGACCCTAAGCACACAAGTCGTTCTACCAAAGAATGGTTAAAGAAGAATAAAGTGAATGTTTTGCAATGGCCAAGTCAAAGTCCTGACCTTAATCCAATGGAAATGTTGTGGAAAGACCTGAAGCGAGCAGTTCGTGTGAGGAAACCCACCAACATCCCAGAGTTGAAGCTGTTCTGTACGGAGGAATGGGCTAAAATTCCTCCAAGCCGGTGTGCAGGACTGATCAACAGTTACCGCAAACATTTAGCTGCAGTTATTGCTGTACAAGGGGGTCACACCAGATACTGAAAGCAAAGCTTCACATACTTTTGCCACTCACAGATATGTAATATTGGATCATTTTCCTCAATAAATAAATGACCAAGTATAATATTTTTGTCTCATTTGTTTAACTGGGTTCTCTTTATCTACTTTTAGGACTTGTGTGAAAATCTGATGTTGTTTTAGGTCATATTTATGCAGAAATATAGAAAATTCTAAACGGTTCACAAACTTTCAAACACCACTGTACCAGTGCATATATTTTAATCGAGTCACTATTGTATATTATAATTGCCTGATATTGTATTTCACATTGTAAATAATTGTAATTATCCTATTCATTATAATTTTGTATTTTATTTTGTATCGGGGTGCCTGGGAGAACAGCTCAGCTGAAGTGTGTCCCCTGTATCAATAAAGCTCATTATTATTGCTGTTCTAACTAACGAAGCTCAGCTCACAAGTACTGCACTGGTAAACTACTTGAATCATGAATTCAGCTTGATTTTGATATGATTGTTGTGGCAGACATATTTCCAGCATCAGACTGTCAGAATGAGAACATCAGGAACGATAAACAGGGCTTGTAGTGTGACGTAATCAAAGAACAGCAACATGAAATAATGGCTGTACTACGACGTCCTGACAAAGTCTAGCATGTCAGAATTTTTTTGTATTTTCTCGCAAAGTTTGACAATTCCTACGATGTGCTGCTTGGATGACAATTTCTTGACCCTCCTCCCCGACGACACACAAGGACATGGGCGATTTGTAATGTTGCCCGTCTCCTGACCGAGAATTTCGGCACCGTGACTGTCTAATCTGATACAGTGACCATCATAAAGGACAAAAATATTGCGTGATCTGATGGCAGCAGAACTAGACTAGAGGTAACATTAAAAGCTTGTAATGATAGACACAGTGGCTAAATCCATCATGACAAGAAACTTCCTGTACAAGTGTATAACCAATGAGGTTGTGCTAATAATTAACTTGGTATACCGCTTGTTAATTAGTTACCAAGATAACTACTGATAAATCGTAGACTTCATATCAAAGCTGTAATTAATTTCCTGGTTACACCGTTGCACTTTTTGACCAGATAGGACACAGTAATAGAAGCGAGTTGTTTATAAATCACACAATCTGTTACCCAGATGATGATGGTTTTCTTTTTGAGTCAGGGTTTCATCCTCATCACAGTCACCTCAGGCTTGCTGATTAGGGATAAAATTTTTAAATGTTTAAATTTCAGCTTTTATTTGTTTCGCGCTTTTAATATAATAGACACTAATAGAAATAAAACTGACCTGACGTTTGGGAAAGTGTGGATGTTGATGTGTTTATATATCATTTTTTATCTTCATTCTGACAAACCGACATGCGAGTTATTTATCAGCTCCCCCTTCCTGCGCTGGGATTGGCCAGGGATTCATACTCACTGGCGGTTTAGCCAATGACGGTGTGGGGTGGGCTGGGCTTTGTCAGCATAAAGGTTCAAACAAATTAACAGCAATTGAGCGTCATTTAAACTATCTCAAGTTTTGCAGGTTAAATCAAAGCTTTAAGCCGTGGTTGCTCGTTCACTGTGTGCATTTCCATGCACAAATAAACCGGTGTTTTATGATTGAAATGAAAAAATTATATACATATGTACGAGAAACTCTGTGGTAAGGAATTGAGGGAGTGACCGAACACTGCACAAAAGCGTGTTTATAGTACAAGTTTGGCGTTATTATTATTATTATTATTATTATTGAGACTGAGCTGATGCCATGTATACAATCCTGTACTCTTTCTGTCATCAACAAACATCAGGGGCTGAAAAAACCTGGCATCAATCAATCAATAAATAAATGTTATTAGTGATGATAATAATAATTTCTGTGCACAAATAAACCGGTGTTTCATGATCTGAAACAAAAAGAAAAGGCAAAAAATATGTGCATGAGAAACTCTGTGGTAAGGAATTGAGGGAGCGACTGAACGCTGCACGAAAGTGTGTTTATAGTATAAGTTTGGCGTCATTATTATGATTATTATTATTGAGACTGAGTTGATGCCATGCATATAATCCTGTACGCTTTCTGTCATCAACAAACATCAGGGGCTGAAAAAACCTGGCATCAATCAATCAATAAATGTTATTAGTGATAATAATAATAATATATAAATAAACCGCTGTTTCATGACCTGAAACAAAAAGAAAAGGGAAAAAATATGTACATGAGAAACTGTGTGGTAAGGAATTGAAGGAGAGACTGAACGCTGCACGAAAGTGTGTTTATGGTATAAGTTTGTCATCATTATGATTATTATTATTGAGACGGAGTTGATGCCATGTATACAATCTTGTACTCTTTCTGTCATCAGCAAACATCAGGGGCTGAAAAAACCTGGCATCAATCAATCAATAAATAAATGTTATTAGTAATAATAATAATAATAATTATTATTATTATTATTATTATTATTATTTTTGTGCACAAATAAACTGGTGTTTCATGATTTGAAACAATATGCACATGAGAAACTCTGTGGTAAGGAATTGAGGGAGCAACTGAACGCTGCACGAAAGTGTGTTTATGGTACAAGTTTGTCATCATCATTATTATTATTATTATTATTGAGACTGAGTTGATGCCATGTATACAATCTTGTACTCTTTCTGTCATCAGCAAACATCAGGGGCTGAAAAAACCTGGCATCAATCAATCAATCAATAAATGTTATTAGTGATGATGATAATAATAATTATTATTATTTGTGTGCACAAATAAACTGGTGTTTCATGATTTGAAACAAAAAGGGAAAAAATATGCACATGAGAAACTGTGGTAAGGAATTGAGGGAGCAACTGAACGCTGCACGTATTATTATTATTATTATTATTGAGACTGAGCTGATGTCATGTATACAATCCTGTACTCTTTCTGTCATCAACAAACATCAGGGGCTGAAAAAACCTGGCATCAATCAATCAATAAATAAATGTTATTAGTGATACTACATAAAGCACACTTGTGCACACTGGGCTCAGTAACGAGCTGCTCACTCACCTAAACACGATCATCTTAAATTAAAACAGCCAGCTCTGAAAGTGATCCAGGCTCTCAAACAGCCATCACAGACAGACACAGCTTGCAAATCCTGATTCTGATCATCTTTTGTATCTAATATACCTCATTAGGGGCTGGAACAAACAATACACACCAGTCAGTCTAAACCGAAACGCGAGGCAAGTTTATTTGCTAACTACTGCTACTAATCCCTGAGCACAGATTTGTTTGTTTAGGTATAAACAAGTGTATAAAGAGTGACCCTGTCGGTGCTCTTGGTCAGGGTCCGCCCATTAGAGAAGCGAGTTGAACATGGGCATGGATTCATGCCTGTGTTTTCATCCAGGCAGAAAGTATTTAGCCTAATTATCAGCTACATTGACGATACTACTAATATCGCGCGGGTGATGATATTTAATAACGCTAACCACTTTGTTGGATTGTTCTGGGGTTGCTAAGCTAATTGCGTTCACTGAGAAAACTCGCAAGGTTGGAAGGGAATAAAGTTAGCGAGTAAGCTAGCTCACAACAATCACGGCTAGTTAGCTAGCAAGCTAACGCTTTAGCTAACTTTTAAAGGATGAAATGACCGCTGTATTTAGATACCTCTTCCCAACAACAGGTGACGTTTAGTGCTTGAATATTTCCGTTTTTTTTCACGAGGAGGAGTAAACCGTTTTGTGTACATACCTGCTCCTTTTTCTACCAGCGGTATCTTAACTTACACATCGAGCATAACCATAACCACAGTCGCCATCTTGTCTCCAAGTTGTCGCGTGGTGTGCGACATGACGTCAAGGGCCACTGACGTAATGTCGCGCGGAAAGCTTGCAATGACAAAGGAAGCCTTTTTTCTCTCAAATAAAGCGTCAGGAAAGTGTTATTGTTTTAATTTCTGCATGCTTGATGCCTCTTAGATACCTACAAACGACATTTTGTAGCGTAGGTCAGACAATTTGAGCTTCCTATTCACAACAAGGGCGAGCGTTTCCTTGGCAACACGTCTAATGGTCTTTTCATGTTAGTAAACAAACATGAAAAGCCCGCCCCATAGAACACGTAACTTCCGCCTAGTTTGATTTCATCGGCCCCTGATTTTCAAAGTCGAATGTTTTGAACCGACACTACCGTTCAAAAGTTTGGGGTCACTCTGAAATGTCCTTATTTTTGAAAGAAAAGCACTGTTCTTTTCAATGAAGATCACTTTAAACTAATCAGAAATCCACTCTATACATTGCTAATGTGGTAAATGACTATTCTAGCTGGGCGGCACGGTGGTGTAGTGGTTAGCACTGTCGCCTCACAGCAAGAAGGTCCGGGTTCGAGCCCCGGGGCTGGCGAGGGCCTTTCTGTGTGGAGTTTGCATGTTCTCCCCGTGTCCGCGTGGGTTTCCTCCGGGTGCTCCAGTTTCCTCCACAGTCCAAAGACATGCAGGTTAGGTTAACTGGTGACTCTAAATTGACCGTAGGTGTGAATGTGAGTGTGAATGGTTGTCTGTGTCTATGTGTCAGCCCTGTGATGACCTGGCGACTTGTCCAGGGTGTACCCCGCCTTTCGCCCATAGTTAGCTGGGATGGGCTCCAGCTTGCCTGCGACCCTGTAGAAGGATAAAGCGGCTAGAGATAATGAGATGAGATGAGATGAGACTATTCTATCTGCAAATGTCTGGTTTTTGGTGCAATATCTCCATAGGTGTATAGAGGCCCATTTCCAGCAACTCTCACTCCAGTGTTCTAATGGTACAATGTGTTTGCTCATTGCCTCTAACCCTGTTTACATTATTTCGAATCAGCGGATCATCAGATTAACGTTTTTAAAACGATTCGCGTACACACACACAAAATTGTCATTTTGCCGGCTTGTTTACATTCTAAGCGGAAATGATTGAATCAGACGTTTTTATTTAAAATGTATAAAATTGCTGTGTTTCTCAAAATCCAGTGAATGTGGATCGAATAAAACAGGTATTCCACTCAATCTCGTTGTCCACACAGTCGCTACACGCCCCAACACAATCCTTTTCGGCCGTCTTTTCCTACAAGTTACACTACCGTTCAGAAGTTTGGGGTCACTTTGAAATGTCCTTATTTTTGAAAGAAAAACACTGTTCTTTTCAATGAAGATCACTTTAAACTAATCAGAAATCCACTCTATACATTGCTAATGGGGGCGGCACGGTGGTGTAGTGGTTAGCGCTGTCGCCTCACAGCAAGAAGGTCCGGGTTCGAGCCCCGTGGCCGGCGAGGGCCTTTCTGTGCGGAGTTTGCATGTTCTCCCCGTGTGTTTCCTCCGGGTGCTCCGGTTTCCCCCACAGTCCAAAGACATGCAGGTTAGGTTAACTGGTGACTCTAAATTGACCGTAGGTGTGAATGTGAGTGTGAATGGTTGTCTGTGTCTATGTGTCAGCCCTGTGATGACCTGGCGACTTGTCCAGGGTGTACCCCGCCTTTCGCCAGTAGTCAGCTGGGATAGGCTCCGGCTTGCCTGCGACCCTGTAGAACAGGATAAAGCGGCTAGAGATAATGAGATGAGATGAGACATTGCTAATGTGGTAAATGACTATTCTAGCTGCAAATGTCTGGTTTTTGGTGCAATATCTCCATAGGTGTATAGAGGCCCATTTCCAGCAACTCTCACTCCAGTGTTCTAATGGTACAATGTGTTTGCTCATTGCCTCAGAAGGCTAATGGATGATTAGAAAACCCTTGTACAATCATGTTAGCACAGCTGAAAACAGTTGAGCTCTTTAGAGAAGCTATAAAACTGACCTTCCTTTGAGCAGATTGAGTTTCTGGAGCATCACATTTGTGAGATTGATTAAATGCTCAAAATGGCCAGAAAAATGTCTCGACTATATTTTCTATTCATTTTACAACTTATGGTGGGAAATAAAAGTGTGACTTTTCATGGAAAACACAAAATTGTCTGGGTGACCCCAAACTTTTGAACGGTAGTGTAAAGTGAAGTTAAATAAACTGTTTCTATCACATTGCCGTATTTATCTTGTATCCAGTGGTGTGCACGGACATTTTGGTGGGCAAGTGCTCTGGGGGGGAAAAAGGGCACTTTTTTGCGCATGTGGAACACCTTATTATAAAAGTCTGAGATTTAACCCTCCTCTTGTGTTCGGGTCGCCACTGACCCGTTTTAGTTTTTAAAGGTGTAAAACAACCACTTCATGTTAATTTATTACATCAAGGCTTTTTGACTTTGCCAGGAATCTCTAGTTGAACAAAATAGAAAAAGAAATTTTTGTTTTCCTAAATCTGAAAATGGTCTAGCAAAAAATATAATACTTATGTGCAGTTGTTTCTGTATGCGACGGGCTACTTCACGACAAAATAATTACAGCTTGGGCTTAGAGGGCAAACAATACATTTTCACTCGATTCATGTGTTACCTGGCTGGTGGGGCAGGGGAAGAGCTGACTGACTGCCCGATGTGTTGTCTGCGCTACGACAAGGCCGTGGCTTCCAGGACGCTATGCTGCTGCAACCTCACATTGAATGCACTGCACGCTTGTTCACGTGACAGAGCAAGAGAGACAGAGGTCCGGTGTGTGTGCGGAGGGGGCACACATCGGGACATTATTTTCACACACGCTTTTAATGCCACGGCTTTTCTAAAAGATCATGTCGACATTGGCCTCAGTAAACTGTAAAAAAAAAAATTCAAAAGGGCACTTTTTTGGACAGAGGGCAGAGGGGCAGGTGCTTGAGCACCACCTCGTGTCTATCTCTGCACGCCACTGCTTGTATCTATATCATTTCTGTCATGTACATCTGATTAAATGCTCACATCCCATTGTACTTTTATGCAATACATGCTGCTTCTTCTTCTACAGTGTATAATGCATTTATCCATCCTCCATTATCTGTAGCTGCTTATCCTGTCCTACAGAGTCGCAGGACAGCTGACTATGGGCGGCACGGTGGTGTAGTGGTTAGCGCTGTCGCCTCACAGCAAGAAGGTTCTGAGTTCGAACCCAACGGCCGGCGAGGGCCTTTCTGTGTGGAGTTTGCATGTTCTCCCCGTGTCTGTGTGGGTTTCCTCTGGGTGCTCTGGTTTCCCCTACAGTCCAAAGACATGCGGTTCGGTTAATATGGGACGGCCTGAGGCTGAAGTGCCCTTGAGCGAGGCACCGAACTCCCAACTGCTCCCCAGGCGCTGTTAGCATGGCTGCCTTCTGCTCTGGGTACGTGTGTGTGCTCATTGCTCATGTGTGTGTTCACTCCTTCAGGTGGGTTCAATGCAGAGAGGAAATTTCACAAGTGTGTGATGAATAAAGTTGTGCTTTCTTTCTTTATGGGTGAGAGGCGGGGTACACCCTGGACAAGTCGCCAGGTCATCACAGGGCTGACACACAGAGGCAAACACGCACATTCACACCTACGGTCAATTTAAAACCACCAGTTAACCTAACCTGCATGTCTTTGGACTGTAGGGGAAACCGGAGCACCCGGAGGAAACCCATGCAGACACGGTGAGAACATGTAAACTCCACACAGAAAGGCCCTCGCCGGCTGCTGGGCTCGAACCCAGGGCCTTCTTGCTGTGAGGCGACCGTGCTAACCACTACACCACCATGCCGCCCCTAATGGATTTATTTACAAAATAAAATTAATTTAATTTTTTAAAAGTAAAGATTTGTTTGAGATTTATTTTGACTTACAGTACTGTGCAAAAGTCTTAGGCACGTGTAAAGAAATGCTGTAGACCAAAAATGGCTTAAAAATAATGAAATGAAATGTTTCAACGTTAAAAAAATACTATCATCAGTAAGCCATAATAAATGAAACAAAGTCAGTATTTGGTGTGAGACGACCCTTTGCTTTCAAAA
This sequence comes from Neoarius graeffei, assembly GCF_027579695.1. Lineage (NCBI taxonomy): Eukaryota > Metazoa > Chordata > Actinopteri > Siluriformes > Ariidae > Neoarius > Neoarius graeffei. The sequence goes on along the minus strand of NC_083589.1, from coordinate 30,189,984 downwards.
AAATAGTAGTCTGAGGTCCAGTGAGTGCAGTTTTATGCGGAAATGAGCTGTAGGTTTTACTGAGCATCTTACCGAACCAGCCACAGTTCTTCTGGACACTTTCACTGTCACACTCACTTCTTCATTTTGCACCAAAACCCAGCAGCCTTCATTACGTTTTCTTTTATAATCTGAAAAGTGCTCTCTTAGTTTCTTGTCGCTTCTCGGCCTTTTGGCTAAGATCAGGAGTAGCATCTGTTCTTATCAGTTTAATATCTGATACGTCCTCTAAATGAGGATGTTAGGGGGAGCCATGGCCTGAAGATTAGAGAAGCAGCTTTGGGCAGTCAAAGTGTCCTTGGGTCCAAAGGGTCGCCGGTTTGATTCCCAGACCAGCAGGAAAAATGTGAGGGGGTTGAGTGAATGAACAGCACATTCCCCTTCTTCTGTATCATGGCTGAAGTGCCTTTGAGCAAGGCACCAAACTGTGTGCATGCATATGTTCACTGCTTCAGATGGGTTAAATGCCCAGGAGGAATTTCACTGTGCTTGTGTACATGTGACAAATAAAGGCTTTTTTCTTATGTAATATGCTGCTCAGTCAGCTACAAACATTTTTTTTCTGTAACATTTAATTTTGTAGGCGGCACAGTGGTGTAGTGGTTAGCGCTGTCGTCTCACACCAAGAAGGTCCTGGGTTCGAGCCCCGGGGCCGGCGAGGGCCTTTCTGTGTGGAGTTTGCATGTTCTCCCCGTGTCCGCGTGGGTTTCCTCCGGGTGCTCCGGTTTCCCCCACAGTCCAAAGACATGCAGGTTAGGTTAACTGGTGACTCTAAATTGACCGTAGGTGTGAATGTGAGTATGAATGGTTGTCTGTGTCTATGTGTCCAGGGTGTACCCCGCCTTTCGCCCGTAGTCAGCTGGGATAGGCTCCAGCTTGCCTGCGACCCTGTAGAACAGGATAAAGCGGCTACAGATAATGAGATGAGATTTAATTTTGTGCTGGAAAACGAACGTTTGGACCCTAAAATGTTTTTGTACTGACTTGATAATGTAGAAGTCATAAAATAGAAATCTATAACAAAGTTTGCATGGAAAAAAATAAGGGGTCTTTTGCACAGTCCTGTATATTATTGTTTTATACATTTCTTTGTGCTTTTGCACAGTCATTGGAGTTAGGCAACATTTCACAACAAATTGTACTATGTATAATTATAAGTAACATAAAATATATCATATGATTTGTTACAGGGGCGGCACGGTGGTGTAGTGGTTAGCGCTGTCGCCTCACAGCAAGAAGGTCCGGGTTCAAGCCACGTGGCCGGCGAGGGCCTTTCTGTGCGGAGTTTGCATGTTCTCCCCGTGTCCGCGTGGGTTTCCTCCGGGTGCTCCGGTTTCCCCCACAGTCCAAAGACATGCAGGTTAGGTTAACTGGTGACTCTAAATTGAGCGTAGGTGTGAATGTGAGTGTGAATGGTTGTCTGTGTCTATGTGTCAGCCCTGTGATGACCTGGCGACTTGTCCAGGGTGTACCCCGCCTTTCACCCGTAGTCAGCTGGGATAGGCTCCAGCTTGCCTGCGACCCTGTAGAACAGGATAAAGCGGCTAGAGATAATGAGATGAGATGAGACTATTAATCACAATCGTATTAGCAGTCTGGAATATTGTACTGTACTTGTATTTGTACTGGTGGACTCATCTGCTATTTCTTTCAAAGGAGTTAAGATCGTTATACTGAAATGTTGTTTTCTGCTCGGTCATCCTGAACTATTTCCTTCTAAATTATGTATTGTTCTAACTTCTGCACCTGTATTTTTATCATATGTCATAGTGAGCTCACCAAGACCATTCTGAATCAACTAATGTGCACTCCAAATCAAGCAACTGATTCTGTATTATGTATTACTGTGACTGTGTTGTGCTGGTCCTGTATGTTAAATATATTACATTTTATCAAGTGTTGCAAGTCATCCTCAATAACGTATTGTTCATTCTGAACCACATGTTTATGGACTGGAGTGTTTGGTCGTCGAGGTTGATAAAAACTATGAGAAGTGAGTTGTCAGGACATGTATGATTTATTTTTCAGGATGCTGATTTTATTCAGAATAAATGAAACTGATTGTCTTCAAGTAATAAATTAAGAATTGATGATATTACGGTTAACAAGTCAAAGAAATTAAAGTGAACTAGAATGTTATTGATAACTGTTTTTGCTAAGTATCATGAATCATGTGTTCTTTTTTTTAAAAAATAATGTTGTTTACAGATTAGAAATATTGGTGGATATGTTGTATGAATAATGAGAGATGTACTGCCCAATGGAAAAATATTGGTAGAAATCTAGCAAAGTCTAATGTGAAATGTGAGTCAATCAGATTATTGGTGATAGCAAAATAGGTGTGAACTGTGATGTTTTAGAATGGTATAATATGAGAAATTCTGTCATTGTTAGTAGATCAGTGACTCAGTTGTTTGATTCAATAAAAGTCTATTTTCTGGAACTCCTTGACCTTTGGCTCTTTCTGGGGTGAACAAGTTTCCATGACAGCAGTAGTAGTATTAGCAGCAGAAGTATTATTATTAGTAGTAGTATTAATATAAGTATTAGCAGTAATATAAGTATTATTAGTAGTATTATTAGCAGCAGTAAAAGTATTAGCAGTAGTATAAGTATTGGTAGTAGTATCAGCAGCAGTAATATAAGTACATTATTAGCAGTAGCTAGTATTAGTATAAGTATTAGCAGTAGCATAAGTATTACAACCCCGATTCCAAAAAAGTTGGGACAAAGTACAAATTGTAAATAAAAACGGAATGCAATGATGTGGAAGTTTCAAAATTCCATATTTTATTCAGAATAGAACATAGATGACATATCAAATGTTTAAACTGAGAAAATGTATCATTTAAAGAGAAAAATCAGGTGATTTTAAATTTCATGACAACAACACATCTCAAAAAAGTTGGGACAAGGCCATGTTTACCACTGTGAGACATCCCCTTTTCTCTTTACAACAGTCTGTAAACGTCTGGGGACTGAGGAGACAAGTTGCTCAAGTTTAGGGATAGGAATGTTAACCCATTCTTGTTTAATGTAGGATTCTAGTTGCTCAACTGTCTTAGGTCTTTTTTGTCGTATCTTCCGTTTTATGATGCGCCAAATGTTTTCTATGGGTGAAAGATCTGGACTGCAGGCTGGCCAGTTCAGTACCTGGACCCTTCTTCTACGCAGCCATGATGCTGTAATTGATGCAGTATGTGGTTTGGCATTGTCATGTTGGAAAATGCAAGGTCTTCCCTGAAAGAGACGTCGTCTGGATGGGAGCATATGTTGCTCTAGAACCTGGATATACCTTTCAGCATTGATGGTGTCTTTCCAGATGTGTAAGCTGCCCGTGCCACACGCACTAATGCAACCCCATACCATCAGAGATGCAGGCTTCTGAACTGAACGCTGAAAACAACTTGGGTCGTCCTTCTCCTCTTTAGTCCGAATGACACGGCGTCCCTGATTTCTATAAAGAACTTCAAATTTTGATTCATCTGATCACAGAACAGTTTTCCACTTTGCCACAGTCCATTTTAAATGAGCCTTGGCCCAGAGAAGACGTCTGCGCTTCTGGATCGTGTTTAGATACGGCTTCTTCTTTGAACTATAGAGTTTTAGCTGGCAACGGCGGATGGCACGGTGAATTGTGTTCACAGATAATGTTCTCTGGAAATATTCCTGAGCCCATTTTGTGATTTCCAATACAGAAGCATGCCTGTATGTGATGCAGTGCCGTCTAAGGGCCCGAAGATCACGGGCACCCAGTATGGTTTTCCAGCCTTGACCCTTACGCACAGAGATCCTTCCAGATTCTCTGAATCTTTTGATGATATTATGCACTGTAGATGATGATATGTTCAAACTCTTTGCAATTTTACACTGTCGAACTCCTTTCTGATATTGCTCCACTATTTGTCGGCGCAGAATTAGGGGGATTGGTGATCCTCTTCCCATCTTTACTTCTGAGAGCCGCTGCCACTCCAAGATGCTCTTTTTATACCCAGTCATGTTAATGACCTATTGCCAATTGACCTAATGAGTTGCAATTTGGTCCTCCAGCTGTTCCTTTTTTGTACCTTTTAACTTTTCCAGCCTCTTATTGCCCCTGTCCCAACTTTTTTGAGATGTGTTGCTGTCATGAAATTTCAACGAGCCAATATTTGGCATGAAATTTCAAAATGTCTCACTTTCGACATTTGATATGTTGTCTATGTTCTATTGTGAATACAATATCAGTTTTTGAGATTTGTAAATTATTGCATTCCGTTTTTATTTACAATTTGTACTTTGTCCCAACTTTTTTGGAATCGGGGTTGTATTATTAGTATTAGCAGCAGTAGTATGAGTATTAGCAGTAGCATAAGTATTATTATCAGTATTAGCAGCAGTAGTATGAGTATTAGCAGTAGCATAAGTATTATTATCAGTATTAGCAGCAGTAGTATGAGTATTAGCAGTAGCATAAGTATTAGTATTAGCAGCAGTAGTATGAGTATTAGCAGTAGCATAAGTATTATTATCAGTATTAGCAGCAGTAGTATGTGTTAGGACTAGGACTGTTTTGGCCTCTAGAGGCCGCTGTTATTTCCTTTTCATGTCGTGTTTATTTTGGCCTCTAGAGGCCGCCACTGTTCCTGTGTTTTGTGTTTGTGTTAATTGCCTAATTATCTTCACCTGTGTCCTTAATTAGTTTGTCTATTTATACCCCTGAGTTCAGTCCTCTTGTCACGGAGTCTTTGTGCTGTTATGTTTATCTCCAGTTTCCTTTGTACTGTGTTTTATGATCTTCTTAGCTTTTGAATTTTTGCACTTTGCTTTTCTTTTGGATTATACTCTTTGGTTTTTTTTGTCTTTTGTTTTGCCCTGTATATAGTGTATATAGTTTAAATAAACCTTTTGATTCTTTTTCTACTTCCGCCTCACGCCTCTGCATTTGAGTCATCCCCCTGGTGGCCTAGTGGGGGTTTGCTGGATTATCACACCAACGAACCAGGTTCGAATCCCAGCTAAACCCTAACAGAAAGACTCCGTCATGACCGACTCAGCAGAGGCTGCTTCAACTGTCTACCCGGCCAACCTTCAGGGAATTATGGCAGCTTTGACACGCTTCGGAGCGACCATGGACGCTCATGGACGTACGCTCACCAGCCAACGTGAGGCCCTCGCTCGCCACGAGGAACTGCTTCAGCAAATTGGGAAAACCCTGGCACAGCTGACATCTCTGCCTGCATCTCCTGCTCCTGATCCAGTTCCTGCTCCCGATCCAGCTCCCACTCCTGCTCCAGTGCCTCCTGCAATGCTGCCTTCTTCACCTCGCGAACCCAGCCTTCCTGCACCACAGAGGTATGACGGCAAGCACAGTGAGTGCCGAGAGTTCCTTACCCAGTGTCAACTCACCTTTGAGCTTCAGCCTACCACCTACACTACGGATCGCCGCAAGATTGCCTTTGTGATCACCTTATTAGCTGGTAAGGCGCGAGCCTGGGCTACTGCTATCTGGCAAAGACAGGGACCTGAGTGCTTTGATTTCCAGCTGTTTTCTGAAGAGATGCTTCGGGTCTTCGATCAGGCAGACATCAGTACCGACGCAGCCCGAAAGCTCATGTCCATCCGGCAAGGAGGAAGCGTCGCAGATTACGCCATCTCGTTCCGAACACTCGCAGCAGTAAGTGGATGGAACGAGACTGCCCTGGTGTCAGCCTTCCACCATGGTCTGTCTGACCCCATCAAGGACGGTCTGGCCTCTATTGGATGCCCAAGTGACCTCGAAACCCTCATCTCACATGCTATTCGTCTGGACAACAGGATGAGAGAACGCCACCAAGCCTTGAGCCCCCCCAGCCTCCCTACCTCTACCTGGAGACCGTCTACCTCCTTCAGTGACTGTCCAGAACCCATGCAAGTGGGTCGTACTCGCCTCTCCGCATCTGAGAGGGAGCGCAGAAGGAGGGACAAGTGCTGCATCTACTGTGGCAAGCCTGGTCACTTCCGAGCATCATGTCCCGAACTCTTGGGAAAAGGACCGCCCCGTCCAGCCGAGGGAGGGTTGTGACGGGGCCTACCCTCTCTCCCGGACTCCCTGGCCAAGGAATCTACATCCCGGTCTCCATCTCCTGGGGTGAGTCTGTCCACTCTTGTCAAGCTTTGATAGACTCAGGGGCGGCTGGGAACTTTATGGATATTCACTTCGCCCAAAGCATCAATATTCCGACTGCACCTCTTGAAGTCCCACTGTCTGTGTCTGCCCTCGATGGCCAAGCGTTAGGTGATGGAAGAGTCACTCAAGTTACTTCTCCAGTCTTCCTCCAGTCTCAAGGTCACAAGGAAGAAATATCCCTGCACCTGATTCCTTCACCTGAGTTCCCAGTTATTCTAGGCCTTCCTTGGCTTACTCGCCACAACCCTCGCATAGACTGGGTAACAAGCCAGGTTGTGGAATGGGGCCCTGCATGCCATGCCTCTTGTCTGCTCTCTAGCTCTCCTGTGTCTCCTGCCGAGCCCCCTGATCTCACCGAGTTATCTCAAGTTCCCACAGAGTACTGGGATCTCAAGGAGGTATTCAGCAAGAGCAGGGCCGCCGTTCTTCCTCCGCACCGGGCCTACGACTGTGCCATCGACTTGCTCCCTGGGACTACCCCTCCTCGTGGCAGACTGTTTTCACTCTCTCAGCCAGAACGCAAGGCCATGGAGGAATACCTCAAAGATGCCCTGGTCTCTGGGTTTATTCGACCCTCCACTTCACCTGCTGGAGCCGGCTTCTTCTTTGTCGGCAAGAAGGATGGGGGGCTCCGACCATGTATTGATTACAGGGGCCTGAATAAGATCACTGTGCGCAACCGATATCCCCTTCCGCTGATGTCCACAGCTTTCGACCTGCTCCAAGGCGCCACCGTCTTCACCAAGTTGGACCTACGGAACGCATACCACCTCATCCGTATCCGACAGGGAGACGAGTGGAAGACTGCCTTTAACACCCCGTCTGGGCACTACGAATACCAGGTGATGCCCTTCGGACTCACCAACGCACCAGCTGTTTTTCAGGCCCTAATCAACGACGTCTTAAGGGACATGATTAACCTATACGTTTTTGTCTACCTCGACGACATCCTTATCTTTTCCAAGACCGTGCAGGAGCACCGCCACCATGTCCGCCAGGTTCTCCAGAGGCTGCTACAGAACAATCTGTTCGCCAAGGCCCAGAAATGCGAATTTCATGTTCCCGAGGTCTCCTTTCTGGGATTTATTGTACGGACAGGCCAACTCCAAATGGACCCTGCCAAGACCCTGGCTGTCCGGGATTGGCCTACTCCCAAGTCCGTTAAGGAGGTTCAGCGGTTCTTAGGATTCGCTAACTTCTACCGCAAGTTCATCAGGAACTTCAGTTCTGTGGCAGCACCCATGTCAGACCTCACCAAAGGGACAGGTGGATCTTATGGCTGGTCTCCTCAGGCAGAAAAGGCGTTCAAAGACCTCAAGGACCGCTTCTGCACGGCACCCATTCTGGTTCTCCCGGACACCTCCCAACCATTCATCGTGGAGGTGGACGCCTCGGACAGTGGTGTCGGCGCGGTGCTCTCTCAACGTTCGGAAGGAAAGCTGCACCCCTGCGCTTACTTCTCCCACCGCCTGAGTCCTGCTGAGTCCCGGTACGATGTGGGGGATCGAGAACTGCTAGCGGTCAAACTGGCCCTTGAGGAGTGGAGGCACTGGCTGGAGGGAGCACAACATCCATTCCTGGTTTGGACTGACCACAAGAACCTGGAGTACCTCCAGCAAGCCAAGAGACTGAACCCTCGACAGGCTAGGTGGGCCCTGTTTTTCAGTCGGTTTGACTTCACCCTCTCATACCGCCCCGGCTCCAAGAACACCAAACCTGACGCACTATCCAGACTGTTCTCTGCCACTAACAGGGAGAATGAAGTCGGGCCTATTATCCCTGTGTCCCGGATTGTGGCCCCTGTCCGCTGGGGTATTGAGGAGGCTGTCCGACGAGCCCAACGCCAGGACCCCGGTCCTGGGATGGGGCCACCAGGCCTCTTGTACGTCCCACATCAAGCCCGGGCCAAGGTTCTCCAGTGGGGTCACTCTTCCCCTCTCACCGCCCACCCGGGAGCTCGGAGGACCCTGGACTTCCTGAAAAGACGCTTCTGGTGGCCTAACATGGAGAAGGAAGTAAGGTCATTTGTCCTGTCCTGTGAGGTTTGCACCAGAACCAAGAACCCACGACAGCGTCCCCAGGGTCTCCTGCATCCTCTGACCATTCCCCGGCGTCCCTGGTCCCACGTGGCAGTCGACTTTATCACGGGTCTTCCTGAGTCACAAGGTAACACGGTCATTTTGGTCTTAGTTGACAGATTCTCCAAGGCCTGCCGCTTCATACCACTGTGCAAACTCCCCTCTGCTCTTGAAACTGCGAAACTTTTGTTTAATCATGTCTTCCGAGTCTTTGGTCTTCCACAGGACATCGTCTCAGACCGAGGGCCCCAGTTCTCCTCCCGAGTGTGGCACGGGTTCTGCAAGGTCATCGGAGCCACTGCCAGCCTCTCCTCTGGGTTTCACCCACAGTCCAATGGTCAGACGGAGAGGCTCAACCAGGACCTGGAAACCACCCTGCGAGGCCTGGCTATGGATAACCCGACATCGTGGAGCACCTGGCTGCCATGGGCGGAGTACGCCCACAACACCCTGCAGTCATCGGCCACCAAGCTGTCGCCATTCCAGTGCCAATTCGGGTTCCAGCCACCTCTGTTCCCGGACCAGGAGGAGGACGCGGGGGTGCCCTCGGTCAACCAATATGTGAGACGGTGTCGCAAGACCTGGAGCAAGGTCAGGAAGACCCTCATACAGACCTCCAGAACCAACCAGACTCAGGCCAACCGCCATAGAAGACCTGCACACGCTTTCCGCCCTGGGCAGCGTGTTTGGCTGTCCACTAAGGACCTTCCACTGCGGGTGGAGAACCGCAAGCTTGCTCCTCGCTACATTGGCCCCTTCAAGGTGGTGCGCAGGGTGAACCCTGTCTCCTACCGGCTCCAGTTGCCCCGGACTCTGAGGATCAACCCCACTTTCCATGTTTCCCTGTTACGGCCCGTACTGACGTCTACGTATGCCCCTGCCCCTAGGAACCCCCCACCCCCCCGCATCTTCCAGGGTCAGACTGTGTTCACTGTGAATCGCCTGCTTGACTCCCGCCGGGTCCGCGGCGGGTTGCAATATCTGGTGGACTGGGAGGGCTATGGTCCTGAGGAGCGCTGCTGGGTTCCTGCTCGGGATGTCCTTGATAAAGAACTATGTCGGGACTTCCATTCGGCCCATCCGGATCGCCCTGGGAACGTCAGGAGACGCTCCTAGAGGGGGGGGTCCTGTTAGGACTAGGACTGTTTTGGCCTCTAGAGGCCGCTGTTATTTCCTTTTCATGTCGTGTTTATTTTGGCCTCTAGAGGCCGCCACTGTTCCTGTGTTTTGTGTTTGTGTTAATTGCCTAATTATCTTCACCTGTGTCCTTAATTAGTTTGTCTATTTATACCCCTGAGTTCAGTCCTCTTGTCACGGAGTCTTTGTGCTGTTATGTTTATCTCCAGTTTCCTTTGTACTGTGTTTTATGATCTTCTTAGCTTTTGAATTTTTGCACTTTGCTTTTCTTTTGGATTATACTCTTTGGTTTTTTTTGTCTTTTGTTTTGCCCTGTATATAGTGTATATAGTTTAAATAAACCTTTTGATTCTTTTTCTACTTCCGCCTCACGCCTCTGCATTTGAGTCATCCCCCTGGTGGCCTAGTGGGGGTTTGCTGGATTATCACACCAACGAACCAGGGTCGAATCCCAGCTAAACCCTAACAGTATGAGTATCAGCAGTAATATTAGCAGTAGTATGAGTATTATTATTGGAATTAGCAGCAGTAGTATGATTATTAGCAGCAGTATGAGTATCAGCAGTAGTATGAGTATTGGCAATACTAGCAGCAGTACTATTAGCAGCAGTATGAGTATCAGCAGTAGTATGAGTATTGGCAATACTAGCAGCAGTACTATTAGCAGCAGTAGTATGAGTATTAGCAGTGATATTTGCAGTGGTTTGAGTATTAGCAGTACTAGCAGCAGTAGTATTAGCGACAGTAGTATGACCATTAACAGTAGTATTAGCAGTAGCATTAAAATTAGCAGTAATATTAGCAGTAGTATGAGTATTAGCAATAATAGTAGCAGTAACATGAGTATTAGCAGTAACATTAGCAGTAGTATTAGCAGCAGTAGTATGAGTATAAGCAGTAGTATTAGTAGCATTAGCAGCAGCAGTGTGAGCATTAGCAGTACTATAAGTATTATTAGTAGTATCACCAGCAGTGTTATGAGTATAAGCGGTAGTATGAGTTTTAGCAGTAACATTAGCAGTAGTATGAGTATAAACAGTAATATTAGCAGTAATAACGAGTATTAGCAGTGATATTAGCAGTAATAACGAGTATTAGCAGTAGTTTGGGCAGTAATAGTGAGAATTAGCAGTAGCATTAGCAGCAGTGGTATGAGTATTAGCAGTAGTATCACCAGCAGTGGTATGAGTATCAGCAGTAGTATGAGTATCAGCAGTAGTATTAGCAGTAGCAGTATGAGTATTAGCAGCAGTAGTGTGAGTATTAGCAGTAGTATCAGCAGTGGTATTAGCAGCAGTAGTATGAGTATTAGCACTAGCATGAGAATTAGTAGCAGAAGTATGAGTATTAGCAGTAGTGTGAGTGTTAGCAGCAGTAGTATGAGTATTAGCAGTAGTATGAGTATTGGCAGCAGTAGTATGAGTATTAGCAGCAGAAGTATGAGCATTAGCAGTGGTATTAGTAGTAATATGAGCATTGGCACTAGCATGAGTATTAGCAGCAGTAGTGTGAGTATTATCAGCAGTGTGAGTATTAGCAGCCGTAGTATGAGTATTAGCAGTAGTGTGAGCATTAGTGGTGGTATGAGTATTATCAGCAGTAGTGTGAGTATTATCAGCAGTGTGAGTATTAGCAGCCGTAGTATGAGTATTAGCAGTAGCGTGAGCATTAGTGGTGGTATGAGTATTAGCAGCAGTAGTATGAGTATTATCAGCAGTGTATTAGCAGCCGTAGTATGAGTATTAGCAGTAGTGTGAGCATTAGTGGTGGTATGAGTATTAGCAGCAGTAGTATGAGTATTAGCAGCCGTGGCATGAGTATTAGCAGTAGTATGAGCATTAGCAGTAGTATCAGCAGTAGCATGAGTATTAGCAGTAGTATTAGCAGTAGTATGGGTATCAGCAGTAGTATTAGCAGTAGTATGGGTATCAGCAGTAGTGTTAGGAGCAGTAGTATGAGTATTAGCAGTAGTATGAGTATTAGCAGTAGTATGAGTATTAGCAATAGTATGAGTATTAGCAGTAGTATGAGTATTAGCAATAGTATGAGTATTAGCAGTAGTATGAGTATTAGCAGTAGTATGAGTATTAGCAGTAGTATGAGTATTAGCAATAGTATGAGTATTAGCAGTAGTATGAGTATTAGCAATAGTATGAGTATTAGCAGTAGTATGGGTATCAGCAGTAGTGTTAGGAGCAGTAGTATGAGTATTAGCAGTAGTATGAGTATTAGCAATAGTATGAGTATTAGCAATAGTATGAGTATTAGCAGTAGTATGAGTATTAGCAATAGTATGAGTATTAGCAGTAGTATGAGTATTAGCAATAGTATGAGTATTAGCAGTAGTATGAGTATTAGCAGTAGTATGAGTATTAGCAATAGTATGAGCAAGAAAATGTCAAACAGATAACAAATAAAACTGAAATAAAAATTAGACAAACTAAGGATTAAATGCAGAGGGCTATTTGCATTATCTACCGTGAAAAATATAGAAAAATTGCCTTATTGAGAGGCTCGGAAAAATTGCACATTACAGGTAGACTCTGTGTATATATATATATATATATATATATATATATATATATATATATATATATATAAAGTATGCATAAAAATAGTTTAGGGCCTATATTAATTGCACATAATAATTGCATCGATGAAAGATGGCAGAGGTAGTAGTTCTTCTTCTTCTTTTTAATGGCAGATTATCACAATCTGTGTATACCGCCACCTACTGTACAGGAGTGTGTGAAGGGACTGGACAGATTCTATGTCAGATTACTAGGCTACAAAAAAAAAATTATATTCTTTTCATTAGACCTGTATCCTTAAGATAAATGATTAGTGCTTTAATTCTATTTCGCTGTATTCCTTCTTCCTTTAGTATGTTGTGAATGTCTGAACCTGCTTCAAGCTCCAACCATTTCTGTCTTTGATAACTGTATTTACTACAACGGAATAAAACATGCTCAACATCTCCCTTCCAGAGGTAGTAGTGGTGAAGTAGTGCAAATATAACGACAAACAGGTTATTGGTGCTACGTTACAAGTTGTGGGTGCTCTACAGTCTGACAGTGTGCGCTCTGAGTGTGAAACTCCTGTGTTCTCTTTACAAATTTGAAAGCGATGAAATGATTATGATATTTAAGGCGACACACTGAAACCGTTCTCAGACCAGCGTTTCGGCCCATTTCCGTGTACCCACTACGTCACTTCCTGTTTTCGAATGATGGCGGTGGATTTGACTCCGAGGTTTAGAAGACTGAATAGTCAAACGAGATGTTTTAATGAGAAGAAACACCCGACAGGTCTGTCTCTCTCTCTCTCTCCTTTTATAAAGGAAGCGGTACTTGTGTAATTCTAGGACTGCCTAAAGTGAATGACGCATGAAATGGAATGACGAATGACAGGTAGTAAATTTGAACAATAAATGGTCCCTTGTCATTCAGATTCTTACAAATGGAATAACGATTGAAATCTTTAGTTTTAGACCTGCCTAGGATAAGATAAGTGGGTGCTTGGTGGGATATCAGCTTTTACAAATGGAATGACAGGGTTTCTATATGTATTGACTTACTTTGAGCTAATGTTGTCAGTGATATCACCTTTTACAAATGGAATGATAAGGTTTCTAGGTGGAATGACATACTTTGAGGCAATGTTATCATCTCATCTCATTCTCTCTAGCCGCTTTATCCTTCTACAGGGTCGCAGGCAAGCTGGAGCCTATCCCAGCTGACTACGGGCGAGAGGCGGGGTACACCCTGGACAAGTCGCCAGGTCTTCACAGGGCTGACACATAGACACAGACAACCATTCACACTCACATTCACACCTACGCTCAATTTAGAGTCACCAGTTAACCTAACCTGCATGTCTTTGGACTGTGGGGGAAACCGGAGCACCCTGAGGAAACCCACGCGGACACGGGGAGAACATGCAAACTCCGCACAGAAAGGCCCTCGCCGGCCCCGGGGCTCGAACCCAGGACCTTCTTGCTGTGAGGCGACAGCGCTAACCACTACACCACCGTGCCGCCGCAATGTTATCAGTGATATCAAATTAACAAATGGAATGACATTGTTGCTAGGGTTGTAGGTTTTGGGCAATTCCATGTAAATGTCAACCTCACCATGCAAAATTAAAGCAACATGTAATACATCAAAACCACTCCCAGAGATATCACCTAGGCCTGTATTTTACAGATGTGAATAAGTTGAACCAATTTGTAACCAACCTAATATGTCACTGTCAGTCTTTCTTTCTTATAATGTAAAACCCAAGCTAAAACCAACTTTGATCATGTACAATTCTATATTATTGCCACAAGCCACAGAAATGTATGCTAAAATCCACAAAACAGCAAAACAATAGCCATCCTAAATATTATTTAAGAACTTTGATAGTTTTAGCTGATATTTAGAGAGTTTTTCAAAGGGTTATGGTGGTTAAATTGCTGATTTTCTAAACATATGCCATGTCTATTTCAGACGCGTCACATCCGTAACGGAATTTCGTCACATCCATAACGCTGACTTTTCCTTCCAAAACTCTGCATGAAATACAAAATATTTTAAACAAAGATTTTTTAATATTCACCTTGGACCCCTCTATCAAACGGATATCTCCATTTCGACATTAGGTTTACGATTTCAGAGTTTGATAAAAATGTACAGTCACCCAAGAAAAGTGATACTTTTTCTGTCACATCCATAACGCATCTTTTATTGGCGTTTTCTGGCATGCCCTAGATGTACTATGGGAATTGTTCTTGTTCTATCACTTCTCCAGTATGGTACAGCCTTAAAATATGCAACACCTGTTTAAATACTGGGGGACAATAAAACATGCACTGGCTCATTTGTTGCCATTTTGAGTTCAAGTGTCACGTCCATAACGCTGGAATTGCTCTTATAGGTGATATCACTGATAACATTGCCTCAAAGTATGTCATTCCACCTAAAAACACCGTCATTCCATTTGTAAAAGGGGATATCACTGATAACATTAGCTTAAAGTATGTCATTCCACCTGGAAACGCTGTCGTTCCATTTGTAAAAGGTGATATCGCTGATAACATAACCTAAAAGTATGTCATTCCACTTAGAAACAATGTCATTCCATTTCATGAGCTGAAAGCATGTCATTCCACCTACATTTCAATCGTTATTCCATTTATAAGAATCTGAATGACAAGGGACCATTTATTGTTCAAATCACTAGCTGTCATTCGTCATTCCATTTCATGCGTCATTCACTTTAGGGAGTCCCGTAATTCTGCTGTTTGAACCCCACTGACGCAGTGACAGTTGACCTGCTGCTGCGAGGCGGGGTTTGTGTGTGTAAACCTGTTAGATATGAATTCAGTGCTGGGAATTTCTCTATAAAGTTTACAAGCCAACACGCTTCTCGTTTGCTTGAGGGAAAATCAGTCATCTTTCCTTTCTTTCTGCTCCCATGTCATTCCTCAGAGATTATCACAAAGACTGAAAACACAGGGTAAAGCCTTACATTAAGCTCAAAGAAGGTGTTCGTCAGCTTGAGCTCACTGCAGCATGAGTGCACTATACATAACAAAGTATCGTACACTTGTACTATTACACTCACTCGCCACTTTAATAGGAACTTGCTCTTGATTAAGACTCCTGTTCTTGGCTGCAGGACTGGAACCCAATGCGTTGTTCTGCTGCTGCATGCTGAGATGCTTTTCTGCTCACCACGGGTGTAAAGAGTTGCTATGAGTTACTATATCCTTCCTGGCAGCTCGAACCAGTCTGTCCATTTTCCTCTGACCTCTCTTCAACAAGGCGTTTGTTTCCACCCACAGAACTGTCGCTCAGTCAACTCAATGTTTTTTGTTTTTCGCACCATTCTGTGTAAACTCTAGAGACTGCTGTGTGTGAAAACCCCAGCAGATCAGCAGTTTCTGAAATACTCAAACCAGTCCATCTCGCTCAAACCAACACCCATGCCACAGTGAAAGAAAGTCACACTTTGAGATCACATTCATTCATTCATTATCTCTAGCCGCTTTATCCTTCTACAGGGTCGCAGGCAAGCTGGAGCCTATCCCAGCTGACTACGGGCGAAAGGCGGGGTACACCCTGGACAAGTCGCCAGGTCATCACAGGG
Source organism: Neoarius graeffei (assembly GCF_027579695.1). Lineage (NCBI taxonomy): Eukaryota > Metazoa > Chordata > Actinopteri > Siluriformes > Ariidae > Neoarius > Neoarius graeffei. Next base: position 30,174,450 of record NC_083589.1, on the reverse strand, counting down.
CTGACACATAGACACAGACAACCATTCACACTCACATTCACACCTACGCTCAATTTAGAGTCACCAGTTAACCTAACCTGCATGTCTTTGGACTGTGGGGGAAACCGGAGCACCCGGAGGAAACCCACGCGGACACGGGGAGAACATGCAAACTCCGCACAGAAAGGCCCTCGCCGGCCCCGGGGCTCGAACCCAGGACCTTCTTGCTGTGAGGCGACAGCGCTAACCACTACACCACCGTGCCGCCCCTTTGAGATCACAATTTTTTCCCATTCTGATGTTTGAACATTTTAAACTGAAGCTCTTGAGTTGTATTTGCATGTTTTTATGTATTTAGCTGCTGTCAAGGGATTGGCTGATTAGAGAACTACATAAAACAGCAGGTGGATGTAGGGGTGTTCTTAATAAAGTAGCTGGTGATTGTATAATCACAATTCTCATATACGATATGTATCGCAATATCTGGGTTTGTTCACAAACTGCAAGCGAGACAATAGTGTTGCGTTATAAAAACTGTTAACAAAAATCTCCATGGTTAAACTGAAACACTAACCCACATGGCTGGAAAAGATGGACTGTTTTAGAATGCGTCCTGGCTGAAGGTGCCATATACCGTAACCCTCCGACTCTCTCTCCGAACTGTGGCAGGACCGTTTAGAGCAACCCAGCTGTGGCGTAACATCATCAAGAGCTTACAGACGCAGGTGGAGGTCAGGCGTCGGCGACAGCACTTGCGAGTACACAGAGACTGCTTCACTGGCTCCGATGCCGTCGACGTGGTTCTCAGCCACCTCATGCAGAACATCTATTTCTGCACCAGCGACGTGACCCGCCTCAAAGCTGTTCGGCTTTGCCAGGCCCTCATGGACGCCCGAGTGTTCGAACCTGTTGGTGTGAAGCTCTTTTGCAGGGAAAAAGAGCTGGCCTTCGAGGACTCCGGCTATAGTCTCTACCGCTTTCTGGATTCCGACGGCCTTCCTGGATCAGCCAGGCGCAGTGGTGATATGGAGAATGAAACACCTGGGAAAGAAAATGGAAAGAAGAAGAAGGGATCCAGGTCAGAACATAATTTCATGATGCTGTATCAACCTGAAAATGATTGATTTTTGCTCATTATATGTGTGTTTAAAGGTTTGATGACGTAAGGACCATCTCCAACCCGTTGGCATTGGGATCCTCGGACAGAAGGGTGGAGAGAATACTGAAAACCATTAACCTCCAGCCGTCAATACCTTCAGGCCTGAATCGTGTTGGTTTATCTACTACCTACCTCTCAAAGCGAGGTGAGACGGCTCTCTGTAAAGGTGGTCCGCATTGCTGTTTTTAACATATTCCATCAGCATTGCATCTCACAGAAGGATCCTGAGGAAATTTCCTGGCTTTGTTCCAGAAGAATGAAACCAAATCACTTGTACTCTCATAAATATGTCTATCGTTTTCTCTTGAAGCTGCAATCCAGTTCGAGCAGTAAAATAACAGAACCAACAGCAAGAAAAAAAAAGTGCAGGACATGCTGCCCTTAGACTTAATTACTACTATGACGATCAAAAGGATCCAGTTCCATCCAATAAAACATCCCATTTCATACGGCCAAAAGTATGTGGACACCTGGCCATCATATCCATATGTGGTTCTTCCATCTTTGTATGCTACAGCATGACAATTTCCCTTCACTAGAACTAAGAAACCCAAACCTGTTCCAGCATGACAATGCCCCTGTGCACAAAGCAAGCTCCATGAGAAAATGGTTTGCCAAATTTAGAGTGGAAGAACTCGAGTTTCCTGCACAAATCCCTGATCTCAACCCTACTGGGATGAACTGGAACACTGACTGAACCCCAGACCTCCTCACCTGACATCATTGTCTGATCTCATCTCACTTAATGTTCTGATAGCTGAATTATCATAAATCCCCACAGCCATGCCCCAAAATCTTGTGGAAAGCCTTCTCGGAAGAGTAGAGGTTATTAGAGCGGCAAAGTGGGACTAAATCTGGAATGGGCTGTTCATTGTGCACGTATGGGTGTGATAGTTAAGTGTCCACAAATTTTAGACCATATATGGCCCTTTTCCACTACCCTTTTTCAGCTCACTTCAGCTCGCTTCAGCTCACTTCAGCCCGACACGGCTCGCGTTTCGACTACCAAAAACCAGCACGACTCAGCTCGTTTCAGCCCTGCTTAGCCCCTAAAACTCGCACCGTTTTGGAGTGGGGCTGAAGCGAGCCAAGCCGTGCCGAGTGAGGTTGGGGGCGTGAGCAGACACTCCCCTGTGCACTGATTGGTGAGGAGGAGTGTCCTCACATGCCCACACACGCCCCGCGAGCGCGCTGGGATCTGCGCCTCATCTATACGCTCTTGCCAGTATCTGTTGCCGTTGTCGGTGACAACAAGCCGCAACACTAACGACTCCATGTTTATTGTTTACTATCCGGGTCGTGAGACTACCGCTTAAAAGGTCACTGATGTCACTGTTTGCGCCGCCTAACGACATCACGTGACGTCCACCCACTTTCGCTAACTCCACCCAATGTGTCCACCCACTTCCAGCCAGCACGGTTCAGCGCGGTTGTAGTCGAAATGCAACTCCAACAGCCCCGCTCAGCCCAACTCAGCACGGCACGGCTCAGCCCGACTCAGCCGCGTTTGTAGTGGAAAAGCGGCAATAGTGTGTCATGTCATTGAATTTGTATTATATAAGGGTCTGTCTCAGAAACTGGGTACTGTGGGGGTCCCCCACTAAATATACTCAGTCAATAAACTATCCGGTTTTGAATGGTGGTGTTGGTTTTAATTTGAAATAAAATGATGAAAGAAATAATACAGATAAAACTAAATCTTTGATGTGAATACTCTATTCAGAATTTGGCAAAAATTCTGCAAATTTGTGGACAAATGGTGGCTTGATCTGGGACATGATAAATGGTCGACTACATCGCATTCCCTTAAAAAGGTTGTAGTCCACTGAAAAGTCTACAGTTATCACTGATTGTAGTTTAAGTTGTAACTTTATCCACCTAAGGATTGGTGCGCTCGCAGAATAATCATAACCGTAATAAAACATCATGCAAAATATTCGATCACCGTTGTAACTCCATTTTCCGCATACCCAAAACCAATACGATCGTGTGTTTTGATCTAAACGGAAAGCCTCAGGGTCAAGGTCACGACCTCACCAAAAGTAGTAACTTAAAATCACTATGCCATATAAAAATTTAGTTATAAATCTGTGTTTTTGTTTTTTTAAAACGAAAGCTGAAAGTGAGGTATAGAATATGTTTCTTACAGAATGTTACGATGGTAGCTGGGCTTGTATGAATTTCTGAGCTATAAAATGAGTTGTGGTCTATTTTTTTACCGTAGCGTGTTATTTGTGTGCGGGGAAGGACACACATTAACAATTTGCATGTGTAGAATGGAATTTTCCACTGCAACAGTTAGAAGTTGATCGTGCTTCCATTTGCGGTCTTTCTGTTACGCGGGTGATCTGTTGGGACGTTATCACTGAAAAGGGGAGTTTTGACAGTTTTATTTTGTTTTAGTCTTGCAGTATAAGTTCTTCTTCATCTTGCTTTCATATTTCGTAGTGTTTGCGTATTTTTGGCCAATATTTTGCAACCATGGTCAATTTAGATCGAACTTTTGATAGAATCTACGGCCAGTCATTTTGCCCCGCCCCCGCCTTGCGTTCCATCCGGTGCGGTAGTGATGTCCCGTTGCTCGCACGCCACAGCAGAGACCCGCGCGATCTTCAGCCGGTACAGTCGCTGTTCTTTTACCACCACTGTTTATTCTCATCTTTCCGGTGTGTTCTTGATTTATCCATTGTGTCCTATTTCACCATATCAAATACCCAAACTGTATCATATTATTCATATTTAAGTGAATAATCAATTCAGTCATCATAACTCAGCATTTTTAACCCAAGCAATCAAAAAGAGGAAATATATTCAATATTTTCACTCCTCTGTGAAGGAGGGGCTTTAATTCTTCATGATGTAGTTATTTTATATTGAAATCAATTTTACAAAAGCATTTGAATTGTAATAAAAATTTTCCACAGTGGAGGCCAGATAAAGCAAGATACTATCTTTATTCTTATTAAACATGACAAAAGAAACATTGAGTGTTGGGTAAATGCAAAAAAAAAATAGTAAAATTAGAACATTTATTTTGTGACCATAACGTAAAAGGTATTCCTCAAACTTGATTTTGAAACTTGTCAATAAAACCTTGGGGATGAGTGGAAATGCGAAAACAGTGTTGAAAGCAAGATTCTTGGACATGAGTGAATTGGTTTAATAGCACGAGGGAAATATGTTTTCTGATTTCATAATGAGTCCAAATCCACAGCCCTGTTGCTGCTGTGATTGAAAAGCTCCTGATTTTTGCGGTCAGGACCTGGCTGAATAAAGCACCTTAGTTTTGTTGACGGTGATAAAATTCTAATCCATATGCAGCACTTTTTTATTGCTGAATTATTTTATTTTAAAAATGCATGCCGTGATACCTTGTTGTTTTTGCAGTGGTACAGGAAGTGTGGAAACAACAAACCCTACTCCAGCTGTTGCAGTTAGTAGAGGTGCCGGTGTTGGACTGCGTCCTGACGTCACCCGCAAAACCTGCTCCTCTTCGCATGCGTTTGCTGAGGAACCATGACCTGGTCATCTCCAACACCTGTGTGGATCGGGAAGTGTCTCAGGTCCTCAACCTGCCAGAGTCAGTGTCCAATACAGCGAAAGCAGAAATAAATATGGAAATCGACATGTTATGGCCATTGGATAACAAATGAATTAGTCTGGATAACTAAAGAAGTAGCCAATTATTAGAAATAGTTTCACTGATGTTTAAAAAGATGAGACTTTATTGTCGTTGTAGTTATACAACCAAACTTTTTGTTGTGGAACTAAATATAATGTTATGATTTTCATTTCTTACAGAAGCGTATTGCTGCCACACCAGAAAAAAGAAAAAAAAAATCAGTATCACGTAATAACATGAAAAAGTTTTGTTATAACATATTTTCACTATAGGGGTGTTCACACGGCAACTTTTACTCCGGTGTAGCACCGGGGCTGCCCCGGTAGAGCGTTCACACGGTACAAAGTTATACCGGTGTCGCCCCTGAAAGCTGCTTAAACCGGTGCAAATCTAACCCTGCTCGGGAGGTGGTTTAAGAAATTTACTCCGGAGTAAATGCTAGTTTGCGGGGCAGCACCGATTATAAAATGGGCCATCTGAACGCTATAGGGGTAGACTCGCTACGCGGGAGGAGAGTTGATTACATACGGGCATTGCATAATTTGCATCCTGGTATTTTGCGCTTCCAAAATGGCGAATATCAACAACAGAACTGCGTGTCTTCCAATGTTGCCAGATTGGGTGGTTTTAAGTGCATTTTGGCGGATTTGAACATATTTTGGGCTGGAAAACGTCAGCAGTATCTGGCAACACTGGTGTCTTCATCCACGCTGTTTTCCCGGCGCTTGGTGATGCCATGACAACCGGGAAAAGGAAGTACATTTTCACGAATGCACATATTTCATTTCCGCATTATTACTATCGTATAGCACGGTCGCAAAAACTGCCGTGTGAACGCAAGTGGGGCTGCACCGGTGCTAACACGCTTCTCTCTAGTAAGCAGGTTTGTGACGTGTGAACGCTCCACAAAATTTACACCGGTGTAAGATATATCGCAACAAAATACATCGGTGCAGCATCGATGCAAATATATGCCGTGTGAACACCCCTAATATTACAGTTGTGGTCAGAAGTTTACATACAGTGATGTGAATGTCATCTTGGCTATGAATGTAATGGCAATATTTGGGCTTTCAGTAATTTCTTTGAACTGTTATTTTTCTCTGGCAGAATGTACAGCATACATCTTTAATTAAAAAAAAACACCACTAGAATTTGGTGCACAAGTTTTAATTTTCTTTGGGTTTTCTGAACTCAACACAGGGTCAAAAATATACATACAGCACACCTAATATTTGGGTAAAATGTCTCTTCGCAAGATTCACCTTGACCAAACGTTTTTGTTTACCATGAACAAGCTTCTGGCAGAATTCTGGTTGGATATTTCATGACTCTTCGTGGTAGAATTGGTAGAGTTCAATTAATCCCCCCCTTGGCATGGACTCGACTTATAAGGACAGTACATATATTTTCAATAGGGTTGAAGTCAGGACTTGTTTTAAGCTTAATGTTAGCCTGCTTTATCCTCCACAACCAGCTCTGATGCGTGTTTGGGTTCACGGTCCTGTTGTAACTCCCAAGTCCCTGATGGTTTATGCTGAAGAATTCTGAGTTAGTCCTCCTCCTTCATTATTCCATCCACTTTGCGCAATGAACCAGTTCCACTGGCAGCAAAACAGCCCCAGAGCATGATGATCCTACCACCACCACCAGCTGGTACAGTGTCCCTCTGTACATGGTGGCCATTGTGGCCAAACAACTCAATCTTTGTCTCATCTGACCATACAGCTTTCCTCGAGAAGGCTTTTTCTTTGTCCGTGTGGTCAGCTTCAAACTTTAGTTAAGCTTGAAGGTGTCGATTTTGGAGCAGGGGGTTATTTCTTGGATAGCAGCCTCTTAGTCCATGGTGATCTGAACTGTAGACAGTGATCCATCAGCTTCCAGTTCATGGCAGGGCTGTGCCATGGTGGTTCCCAGGTTGTTCCTGACCATCCAAACCAATTTTGTTTCAGCTGAGGGTGACAGTTTGGGTTTTCTTGAAGCAAAGTGGCTTGGCAAAGTGACTACACCTCACAGTAACTTGGATACAATTGTTTGAACTGATCTTGGAACTTGCAGTTGTTTAGAAATGGCTCCAAGAGACATTCCGGAGTTGTGTATATCTGCGATCCTCCTTTCTCAGATCTGCACTGAGCTCCTTGGACTTTCCCATTGTGTTGTGTGTTGGTCAATCTAGTGAGTGCTGTAAACAAACCCTTTTTTATGAAGGCACAGAGAAGCTACCACTGCAGTCAATCATAACACTAACAGGAAGTTAAGAGACCTCGGCCTTGGCAAGATAAGAGACATTTTGGAAGTTTCAGCACATCTGAATTAATAATCTGAGTGTATGTACATTTTTGACCCTGTATGTATAATTTTGACCCTGTGTTGATTTCAGAAAACCCAAAGAAAATTAAAACTTGTGCACCAAATTCTAGTGGTTTTTTTTTTAAAAGATGTATGCTGTACATTCTGCCACAGAACAGTTCAAAGAAATGACTGAAAGCCCAAATATTGCCATGACATTCATATCCAAGATGACATTCATCTCACTGTAGTCTGGCTAACGCAACTTCAAAGCTCTGCGAGCATTTGGTCTGGCAAAGATATTAAGCCCAACTGTTTCCCAAAGCGCGTGGTTGACCTGCCTCCCTGAAATGCCTCAGTTTGCTACTGGTCGAAGCCAGAAAAGGCTGTGACGAAGCTTAAACCAATCACATCACTCTTTCCTCTGACGTATGTGACGTGACGGAAACTGCTTGAGTAACAGGAAGAAGATAAATACCTCCAGGGCTGCTCTTTGCTCCGTTTTCAATGAGAACTTCCCGTTGAATGCTTTCAATACAGCATCTACCGCTGTGTCAAAGGCTTGCCGCTGCTCCATGTTCGTAATGTTTCTAGTGAATGAAGCGCTTCCGGCATAGATTCTGTAAACAATCTATGGCTTCCGGTCGCAGTTCTACTACGTCACTGCCTTGAACACGCCTCTACCCAGGGCCGTTGGAGATGCTCAAAGTTGATTGGCTCCCGATTTTTCGGGAGCTTGGAAGAGCTGGAGATAGCTTGCCTTGCCAGACATATGCCGCTTTTCCACTACAAACGCGGCTGAGTCGGGCTGAGCCGTGCCGTGCTGAGTCGGGCTGAGCGGGCCTGTTGGAGTTGCATTTTGACTACAACCGCGCTGAACCGTGCTGGCTGGAAGTGGGTGGACACATTGGGTGGAGTTAGCGAAAGTGGGTGGACGTCATGTGATGTCGTTAAGCGGCGCAAACAGTGACATCAGTGATCTTTTAAGCGGTAGTCTCACGACCCGGATAGTAAACAATAAACATGGAGGACATGGAGTCGTTAGTGTTGCTGGTCTTGGTGCTGTGGCTTGTTGTCACCGACAATGCCAACAGATACTGGCAAGAGCGTATAGATGAGGCGAGGCGCATAAGGCTTCAGAAATTCTCGTAATTCTTCTTCTTCCGGGTTTGCGGTGTTTACAGATCCCAGCGTGCTCGCGGGGCGTGTGTGGGCATGTGAGGACACTCCTCCTCACCAATCAGTGCACAGGGGAGTGTCTCCTCACGCCCCCAGCCTCACTCAGCTCGGTTTGGCTCGCTTCAGCCCTACTCCAAAACCGTGCGAGTTTTGGGTGCTAAGCAGGGCTGAAGCGAGCTGAGTCGTGCTGTTCTGAGGTAGTCGAAACGCGAGCTGTGTCGAGCTGAAGCGAGCTAAAGTGAGCTGAAAAAGGGTAGTGGAAAAGGGCCGTAAGTTCTCAACAGGCCCCCATGTTGCGTCACACTTAGGATGGGCGGGCCCAGGCTAATCTCACTGTATGTAAACTTCTGACCACAACTGTATATGAAACGTTTCACGTTATAACGTGATAACTTAAAACTCATGTTTGAATATATGGTTTGAATGAGGTGTATGGGGAATAAGCTGGGTAATTTACATGATTTAATCAGGTTTTATTTCATGTTTGGGTTGAACTGCTGTAAGGTTGGAAAAATATTCAGAGTCAAACTTCTTGGATCAATAACTCCTAAAACACAAGAGACGCCTCTTTCCCACTGTATGAAGGTAGACAATGAGCTCCAACCTAATTTTAATCAAAACGAGTCGTTCTCAGAGGTGGACTAATAACAGGGGTCTCTGTGTGCAGTGGGCTGTGAGCGCACAGGGATCATCTAAAAAGTGCAAGACCGAAAAGAGATGCTCCAAAAATATTCAATAACTTCACCGTTATTCACTGTCGTGTCACCAAAATCAGTGCGCACATCAACAGTCTCCTGTTTGTTAAACTACAGCAGTTATTTTGAAAAAAAATGTGCTTTTGCATAATTTTAGGGAATTTTTATCGAGTAAAATATTCAATAACTTTTTTTTTTTTCCTGTTCTACACTGTACTGTTACCAAAATCACAAACAGGAGACTGTTGATGTGCACAGTGATTTTGGTGACATGACAGTGAATAACGGTGAAGTTATTGAATATTTTTGGAGCATCTCTTTTCGGTCTTGCACTTTTTAGACGATCCCTGTGTGCTCGCCTCACAGCCAGCAGCACACACAGACCCCTGTTATTAGTCCAGATTTAATTAAAAAAAATGATATGTATATTATTATGCCTCCTAGTTTTTTTTTTTTTTTTTTTACTGTTTGTACTATTAAAAAAAAAAGTCTGTGAAATGTGGTTGTTTTTTCCTCTACGAGAGGTTGTGTTGTATTGTATTGTATTGTGTTGTTCTTGTATAAATAAAATACAAAAAAAACCCAAACTGTTATTAGTCCAGCTCGGAGAACGACTCCTTTTGATTAAAATTAGGTTAGAGCTCATTGTCTACCTTCATACAGTAGGAAAGAGGCGTCTCTTGTGTTTTAGAGTTATTGACCTCAGAAGTTTGACTCTGTAAATATATTAACTTTCCAGCAGTTCAACCCAAACATGAAATAAAACTTGATTAAATCATGTAAATGAGCCGTATCAGCCAGTTTATTCCCCATATGAGCCAGTTTATTCTCCACACACCTCAGTCATTCAAACATAAGTTTAGTTATCACGTTATAACATAAAACTGTTATAACACGAAAAGTTTCATGTAATAACGTGAATATATTGTTATAACACATTATTTATATAAAATTTACCAGCTGGGAGGTCTGTATGGTAAAATACCGTGACTGAGGTCTTGAAAGTACTGACTTGCCCCTTTTCCACCAAAGCAGTTCCAGGGCTGGTTCGGGGCCAGTGCTTAGTTTGGAACCGGGTTTTCTGTTTCCACTGACAAAGAACTGGCTCTGGGGCCAGAAAACCCGGTTCCAGGCTAGCACCAACTCTCTGCTGGGCCAGAGGAAAGAACCGCTTACGTCAGCGGGGGGGGCGGAGTTGTTAAGACCAACAACAATAACAAGACCGCGAAAGATCGCCATTTTTAAGCAACGAGAAGCAGCATCTGTACAAACGCTAAGTCATCCATTATTATTGTTGCTGCTGCTTCTTCCATGTTGTTTTTGCTTCGATATTTGCGCCAAGGTTTATGCAAACGTAGCGCCGTAACTTCCGTATAGAGCGACGTAATGACGTGGCTCCGCTTAGCACCGCGAGCTATGGAAAAGCAAACACTGAGGCCCTCTGGGCCAAGGTCAGTATTCAAGGCCGAGCTTAAGCTGGTAAATAATATATTTTTTTTCTTTACCAAATTCTAACAGAAAACGAGAGCGCCCGAAAGGGAAAACCGAGCCGAGCCGCCATTTTGAATCCTCATTCACGGCTGTAATGCAAATGGCTTTCTCCTTGGTATACAAGTGCACTTCCGTGGCAGGAAGGAAAAAAACTACATTTTGCTGCCTATGTAGTCCCCTATTTATACAAATAAGAGTCAGTCAGGATTCAGACATGTTTTTGCTCAGCGTTGGCAACAGTTAGAGGTTTTTAGCTTTCTCCTGAAATATTTTCTTTTATTTCTTCTTCCTCAGGGCAGTAAAACTCGCTTTCGCTGTGAACACTGTCGTTATCGCTATCCATGCTATAAAATTAATGCTATTCTCCTGAGAAATGCTGGCAAAAATTTATAAGATTTTGATAATATTTTAAATAAATCTTATAAAAAAAAGTTAAATGTTGACAAACAAATGCTACTATGTTTGTTTGTTGTGAACGAGCGAGTCGCCAGAGGTCCTCGCCAGCCAATCAGAGCGCAGGATTTGATGGAAACTGGACCACGAAAAAAATAAATTGTCATAACAAACTTTTTACATTATTATGTGATTCCTCCCCCTGGTGTGGCAGCAATACACTTCTGCAACTTTTATATATTTTTAGTTTTAACATTATATTTCATCCACCTACATTGGTGTATTAGTGTTGTTAAACAGAATCACATCCACCTTCTGTTTCTGTGTCCGAAAGACTGGACTCGTGGCTGATGGCAGCGGCAGACTGTCTGGAGCTGTTCCCAGATGAGGTGATAGTAGCGACAGGAGAGCAGCTGCTCCAGGTCCATGCTGCGGAGGCTGATGAGAAGCTGGGTGCTTACAAGAAACTATTATTCGACGCCATAGCCAAGTACTTCAGCAGTCAGGAGAGAGTTCCCTTACTGGCTGGATGTTACATGGACATCTATGCAGGCATCCTTCAGCTTCTAGGTGAAAGCGATGCAGATACAAAAGCACTCAGTATACAACGTTTAACAAACTTTCTTCCTTGAATACCTATTTTTACACCTCGTTAGCTTTCAGTTTGGGTTCTTTCCACATCTGAGGGGATCTAAAATGCAAAAATTGATCTGTACACAGTTCTTAAAGGAGATATGCAGAACCATGGCCTCACTTTTTGTTTAGAAATGCCTTGAGAGCTCAAGAACGGCACAGGAATCGTTTTAAAGGTCCCATGGCATGAAATTTTCACTTTCTGAGTTTTTTTAACATTAAAATGAGTTCCTCTGACCTTCTTAAGTCACCCCAGTGGCTAGAAATGTCATAATGTGTAAACCAAACTATGCCCACCCTTTGTCAACATTTGAGAATGGCGCGTCAAAACGGCGCGTTGATAGGCTCTTCCCTTTAATCTGTGGTTGGTAGAAGAGAGCAACTGGACTTGCTTGAAAAGTCTTGAAGACGTTTCGCCTCTCGTCCGAAAGGCATCATCAGTTCTGTCTGTCTAATAGGGAGTATCAAGTATTTATCCTCTCATGGATCATCATAGAATCCAAATCAGAATGCTGATGGCTGCATTGAAGGTGGCTGATAGATGTCATAGACACCCACCTCTGTTCAGTGATGGTCGTTCCAGGCTGACAAAATTGAACAATCCTCTCTGGCTAAGATGTCTGCCAGTTTTCTGGAAGTCCTCTCATACTCCCGCACTAGTCGAAGGGAACTCATCCCAAAGTGTGTAGAAACATATCTGTGAAGATACTCAGTCGTCCAGGTACATAGTAATCTGTGGTTGGTAGAAGAGAGCAACTGGACTTGCTTGAAAAGTCTAGCAAGTCCAGTCTGCAAGTCTGCAAAAGTCTGCAAGCTTGCAGACTTTTCAAGCAAGTCCAGTTGCTCTCTTCTACCAACCACAGATTACTATGTACCTGGACGACTGAGTATCTTCACAGATATGTTTCTACACACTTTGGGATGAGTTCCCTTCGACTAGTGCGGGAGTATGAGAGGACTTCCAGAAAACTGGCAGACATCTTAGCCAGAGAGGATTGTTCAATTTTGTCAGCCTGGAACGACCATCACTGAACAGAGGTGGGTGTCTATGACATCTATCAGCCACCTTCAATGCAGCCATCAGCATTCTGATTTGGATTCTATTATGATCCATGAGAGGATAAATACTTGATACTCCCTATTAGACAGACAGAACTGATGATGCCTTTCGGACGAGAGGCGAAACGTCTTCAAGACTTTTCAAGCAAGTCCAGTTGCTCTCTTCTACCAACCACAGATTACTATGTACCTGGACGACTGAGTATCTTCACAGATACTCTTCCCTTTACTACGTCAGCAAGGGAGATGATCCCCACGCCCCCCCTCTGGATTCCCACCCACTGTATGGATTGCCCGCCCAGCTCAAAAGTTGCCACCATAGATACGTCACTTCAATTTTGTAGTGAGGAGACCATAGAGGACACAACAACATGGCACCACCTAAGCGAGCGAAACATGGAAATTGCGCTGTACATGGATGTGACAACACAGAAAGGAGTCTGTTTTTACTGCCGACGGGAGAGCCCCTGAAGACGCAGTGGCTTAATTTTATTTACTCCAATAATACGCCGTCGAGTCTACCTAAGACGGTGTATGTTTGTCGGAAGCATTTTCCTGATGAATGTTTCCACAACTTGGGACAGTACAGGGCAGGTTTTGCACATCAACTGTCACTGAAGCCTGGGTCTGTACCAAGCATCCCTGCCGCATCAGCCACAAACACCGAACAAGTAAGTGTATAACTGTTAAGTCGTTTTGCCGTATTTTAAAATCGGTGCCACGTTAGCCTTGCAATGGCTACATTAGCTGTGCAGCTAACCGCTTCCTGCAGTTAGCCAGGTACTCTGCGCTACAAAACTAAAGAGCATGCAGCATGCTCTGTTAAACTGAGTTTAGTCTGGAAATTGACTAACTTATGAGCTTATGTTTGACTATTGCTCCGCAATGCATGTCTTCTGTTGGATAAGCGATATGTTGCTGTAGTTGCTGCTTCTATCCTCTTTGGTTATGGAGTGTGTGTTCAAGCCTAGGGTATTATACGTTCGTAAACTACCACTCCGAACACTCTCACTCTCTGTTCTCTGTGTCACGTTGAGTTTACGAAAGGAGTCCGAGGGAGAACGGGGTTTTGTCTTAGCAGCGTGGCTACAGGCGCTGATAGCAGCGAGTATGTGTGCGCAGCTTGGTCAAGCCCCTCCCCCTCCCCCCCATGGCCCGCCCCCACCCTCTACCCTTCCCCGCCTCCTGCTTCTCATTAGCAAAACGACGCACTGGGAAAAGCGCTGAAATGGGGCTTTCTCCCAGGAGGCTATATCTACGTGCCGAGGGTTCATTTCGAGAAAGGCTGCGGATATAACATCCGGAAACCTCCACGAGCCCGTTTAAAGCATCAACAAACCACCATGCCATGGGACCTTTAAGCGTAATTTTTACGATTAAAATGATTTCATATAAGTAGCGGTCTGAGTGAATGACCTTCATCTGTGACATCACTGCAGGAAGTCTATTGGTCTCCTCGCCATTTCCGCTATGCTAAAACACAGAGCTGACTGCAATGCCGAGCCTCCATTTTGAGCTAATTTATCACCATGCCACGCAGATGTGTTGCTGGTGGGTGCAGTAAGATGACAGAAGGTGGATTTACGCTGCATTCATGACCCAAGAATGTTCAAACTGCAAAGGTTTGGATGCGTTTTGCGAGAAGTTCATGGGCATGTTTTACTGAAGACTTGTACAAAACCTCCGATCTGTTGAGCAGCATTGGCGATAAGCCCGTATTGAAAGAAGGTGCAGTACCAACAATTAAAGGAAAAGAAAACTACAAGAAAAGGAAAGGAAGTTCAGTTGCACCAGTTCTCCCAGAAGGTGAGCTGAGCAGTAATGGCGGAGTACTCTGTATGGAGAAAATGAAGAATGATTGGACCAGTCATCAGATTTCTCTGCTGGATATGTTTGCCTCAGCAGCAATATCTCGCCCTTACGTGCAAGAAGCGAATGAACGAAGAACTGAAAGTCAGATTGTTTTGAAACAATCAACCACAAGATCGGCCTTCAAGAAGCGAGAACAGACGGGTAAGATGCGACTCTCATTTGGTTACATCAAAACAACACTCGTTGTTTACCTGGATTTAGATTAATACATGTAACTTGTATTGTGTGTTTAAGTTACCAGTATAAGATTTATTTAATTTGCTTCAGAATGTGATTCTCGGGTCATCTGATTATTTAATGAGCCTTTTACGTTTTATCAGTGAAAACGCATGCATGTACAAGTATGTTGCACAAGTTATAACACCCATCCTGTTTTAATGAGAGTCACATGAGGCTGTCAGTTCAATTCCATTCAATTCTCTAGACGGCTTTGTTCTCTGGCTTTATTTTGTAAGGTGAGGGCCTTCATGGCCGACGTGTTGCTATCGGATTCACTATCCAATGGTTCGAACTGATACTGTTCTACGTATATAACAGTAGCATGTACAGACACTCAAATTTCAAGACTATCACAGTCAGATGTATCGCTATCTGAGGAATCTGAAGAGTCTCCAATAAATCCGAACGAAGAGGCCACTGCAACCACTCTCGCCTGCCGAGTCTGGCTTTGGTCTATAGCTGTAAAAGGCCTCAGCCTTAAAACCGGTTTCTGCTGTGACGTCACTCACTCGGGGCTCGCTGGCTCAGCGGGGCTCGAATGCCAACTTTGTGGTCGATTTTCTCATCTCATTATCTGTAGCCGCTTTATCCTGTTCTACAGGGCCGCAGGCAAGCTGGAGCCTATCCCAGCTGACTACGGGCGAAAGGCGGGGTACACCCTGGACAAGTCGCCAGGTCATCACAGGGCTGACACATAGACACAGACAACCATTCACACTCACATTCACACCTACGGTCAATTTAGAGTCACCAGTTAACCTAACCTGCATGTCTTTGGACTGTGGGGGAAACCGGAGCACCCGGAGGAAACCCACGCAGACACGGAGAGAACATGCAAACTCCACACAGAAAGGCCCTCGCCGGCCACGGGGCTCGAACCCGGACCTTCTTGCTGTGAGGCGACAGCGCTAACCACTACACCACCGTGCCGCCGTGGTCGATTTTAACTCTCAAAAATATATATATTTTTTATTCCCATTTATGCAGCATAGAAGAGTCAAGGATGGAGGTACTATCCACTCAGAAATGTATTTAAAAAATAAAGGCTCTGCGTATCTCCTTTAAATGTGTTTTCATGTTATGAAATATTGAGTTGAAACCACGCAGCCCAGGAAAATGCAAATGGTTAATCAACTATTTTTATGCGATTTTGCATTTTAATGTGGTGTGTGTGTGTGTGTGTGTGTGTGTGTCAGACTCCGGTAGGGCTGAGGATGCTCTAAAGGCATCTCGGCTGTGTCTGCGACTTCTGGACACCAGCTCGAGAAACGAACTGCGCAGACTCCTGACCTTCATGGCTGAAGCTGCCGACCCCAAAGCCTTCCAGCTACACAAAACGGTGCCGTTTACAATCATTTACCTAAAATGAACTCCGGATTTTATTAGTTTAAATATAATAGAATATATAACTTCTTCTTTAAGATCGGGTTGTACAGTACTGTGTAAAAGTCTTAGGCACCCTTTTTTTTTTCTATTTTATGACTTCTACATTATCGAGTCAGTGCAAAAACATTTTTGAGTCCAAATGTTCATTTTCCAGCACAAAATTAAATGTTACAGGGAAAAAAACAAGTTTGTATCTGAGCAGCATATCACATAATGGCCCTTTTCCACTACCCTTTTTCAGCTCGACACGGCTCGCGTTTCGACTACCTCAGAGCAGCACGACTCCGCTTGCTTCAGCCCTGCTCAGCACCCAAAACTCGCACGGTTTTGGAGTGGGGCTGAAGCAAGCCAAACCGAGCCGAGTGGGGCTAGGGGCGTGAGCAGACACTCCCCTGTGCACTGATTGGTGAGGAGGAGTGTCCTCACACGCCCACACACGCCCCGCGAGCACGCTGGGATCTGTAAACACCGCAAACCCGGAAGAAGAAGAATTACAAGAATTTCTGAAGCCTTATGCGCCTCGCCTCATCTATACGCTCTTGCCAGTATCTGTCCGCGTTGTCGGTGACAACAAGCCACAGCACCAAGACCAGCAACACTAACGACTCCATGTCCTCCATGTTTATTGTTTACTGTTCGGGTCGTGAGACTACCACTTAAAGGTCACTGATGTCACTGTTTGCGCCGCCTAACGACATCACGTGACATCCACCCACTTTCGCTAACTCCACCCAATGTGTCCACCCACTTCCAGCCAGCACGGTTCAGCGCGGTTGTAGTCGAAATGCAACTCCAACAGCCCCACTGAGCTCGACTCAGCCCAACTCAGGTGCTTTGGTAGTGGAAAAGCGGCATAAGAGAGCACTTTTCAGATGAAAAAAGAAAGCGTAATGAAGGCTGCTGGGTTTTGGTGTAAAATGAAGAACCGAGTGTGACAGTCAAAGTGTCCAGAAGAACTGTGAAGGTTCTGGAAGATGCTCAGTAAAACCCACAGCTCACTTCCGCATAAAACTGCACTCACTGGACCTCAGACTACTGTGGTGGGTTTTTTTTTAAAGCAAAGGGAATTTCGTCTCACACCAAATATCAACTGTTTCATTTATTATGGCTTACTGTTTCTTTTTTAAATTTTTTTATGTTGAAACGTTTAATTTCATTATTTCAAAGCCATTTTTGGTCGACAGCATTTCTTTACACGTGCCTAAGACTTTTGCACAGTACTGTAGTTATGCTCATATTATAAATGTCTGTTTTGTTTAAATGCCTTTTCTCTACAAGTCATTTTTCTAGTTTGTAGGAATAGTTTGGTTAAAATAAAGTGGACACGCACACAGTTTCCCTTAATCCCCAAATGCAGTTGATCATTAAAGACGTGACGACTGGTGTGTGATGTTTCTTTAGTAATACAGTGTATTATCTGTACATAAACACTTTCTTTAAATAGCAGGATAATTGTCTGTTTAAAAAAACCTAACATACAAATTGTCATTCGAATCCTTAGACTTGACAATTCTGCCGCCTTGAGCTCAGGGTGGGTCCTTGGCTTTGGACACCCATTTTGTTTACGGAGACAGATTTGCTGTTATAATACAGACATATAGTTGTAAATAACAGCTATTGGATTTAAAGCTAGACCGCCTTTTCAGATTTTTCAAGTGTAGGTCATGAAAAGAATTTTCCCCGACATCCAGTTATTTTTGTTTAGTGGACTGAAAGCTACTGAATTCGAAACGCAGACTTCCAATTTTATTAGTTTAAAAAAAATTAATGAATTTCAGGCCATGTGGCCCTTAATTCTCCGCTTTTTTTTTTTTTATCCTGCTTCACCATGACCCAATACAAGATACATCATGCATCACATCATGTGGTGGGCTTTCCCCGTTGGCGCAAGGCATTGTGGGATACAAATTTGAAACGGGAGGGGAAAAATGGAGGACGTGAGTGTGCGAATGAAACGTGAAAGACCGACTACAGTAATGGAAAGAAAGCGAGAAGAAAAGACGTTGTTGTATACGAAGGAAAGGAAACGCAGGACCAAACTAATAAATATCGGCGCTCAGCGAGCACCTCGGTGTGATCAGCTGTTCGTTTAGCGACAGAATGATGTCACTGTCCGTGCACGCTCAAAGGGAAACCTGCGCATGCGCACACACACGGACTTCCTGTGTCTGCTTGACTGCGCGAAGCGAGCGATTTTCATGCACATTATTTGCTTTAATCCCCTCAAATTAAATAACTTCCCAGCCACGGAATGGCCTGATATTTTGTGAGATATTACAGAAATAAACATCTCACAATGTCCGAATTTCAGAGGGAACTAAATTTCACCGATTGTATGAAATCGAAAGGCCGTCTAGCTTTAAGCTTCATGCAACATCACATAGACCCCAGATGTGCTCAGGCCACATGAGCTACCTAAATGTGACCTCTGTATCCGAAGGAAGAATATGATTCAGCTTCAAGACGGCTACTGCTTTTAGATTCGTAGCATCCTTTTGGTCATTACCTCCACGAAGGAGGTTATGTTTTCAAGTCCAGTTTGTTTGTTGTTTTGTCTGACTTGAAACAGGATTGCGCAAAACCTGCGAGCCTGATTTACATAAATCTTGGTGGAAAGGTGTAGCACAAGTTAAGGAAGAACCTAGTAAATTTTGGAGTGAATCCGTGAACTTATTTGTCACGTTCGCGTTCTTTGCGAGATACGCCATTTGGCCTTGATGGAAGTCTGCGCTCAACAATACCGTACATTGTAAAATCCAGTAGATGGCAGTAAAGTTCAATAGTTTAAAAAAAAAAACTAGCCAATGTAGAAATATGATTACTCCAGATTCATGGTACCAATAATCCTGTTGGATACGTACAAATGTACGTAGGTATGTCATTCGAATAGTATTGGAAATCTATCCAGACATAAATAAAGTGGTCACGGTTGCAGATTTGCATGTCATAGAAGAGTCGAATATTGTCCTTGGAGGAGATGTGCGCTGTCCGAGTGGCCCTCTAGGTTTTTATAGTGACACAGTAGAAGTATGAGTAAACCTGTTTGCTGAGATAATGAGCAACTCTAGTGTTGGATGAAGGTATGCAGTTTGCACAGCGCTAACCTGATAGCTATAAGTGCGAGCTATTCTAGCTATAACTCGAATGAGCAAGCATCGCACACCAAACTTAGACTACGTATAGACTGCACCCTGAAACGACCCATATCCGATTTTTTTGCCCATATGCGACCTGTATCCGATTTGTTATTGACAATCTGAACGACACAGATCCGATTTTTTCACATGCGACCCAGGCCGCTTGGATATGTGGTCCTAATTCCGATGCATATCCGTTATTTTCACATGCGACTGCAGTCTGACCGGACAGGTCGCATTCATGCGACCTACACGTCATCAACAAGAGACAAACGTCACTATTCTGCGTCGGCTAATCCCGCCTCTTTGGTGGAAAACAACAACATTTGTACAGTTTTCAGAATTTAAATAGACTTTTATAGAATTGATCAAGCTAATGGTGGATTTGGTAGGGACCTGGATGTTGATCTGTTAGCCTGATTAAATAAAACGGTTTCTATAACTGATTTATAACTTAAACCATCCTGTATTACAAGATTATAAGATTGTTCTGGAAATTTCCAGTAATTTGACACCTTCGGTCTCATTAGTCTGCTGCCCACATTAATCAGATTATTGTGCGAGTTCCGCCGCCGCCACAAAAACCACATCGCCAGGTCTCGCCTCATCTCCATGCTTTACTTGCAAACTTGAAGAGTGCGCTTTTTTTTTTGTTTGTTTGTTTTTTGTTTACGTATTATGTAGATGTGCTTATTATGTGTCAATTTGCGCATGCGGGACACTTTTGGGTCGTTTTCTGTTCATATTGGAGATTGCATACAAGTCTCATGTAATTGGTAATGTGAACGGCCTAACAAAAAAATCGGATTTCACAACAAATCGGATATGGGTCGTTTCAGGTTGCAGTCTGAACGTAGTGTTAATGTGCGTAAGCGTTCTTTATCGCAGTGAAGTTTTGTCGCAAATTGCGTCATGAAAATGTGTCCCGTTTCTCTGGGAGCAGATGGAGAACAGGGCCGTGATCAGCAGGACGTTCATGAAGGCTGTGCTTCAGAGCAAAGACGTGTCTCGCGCCCAGTGTGAGCAGCTCCTACTGTTTCTCACGGACCACCATTTACACCTGTTCAAGGTACTGTCAGGAAAAGACACTCACTCACATTTTAACTTGTGTGTTTGTGTGTGTGTGTATGTATGTATGTATGTATGTATGTATATGTGTGACCGCTCACCGAATCCAGGGACACATGTCGGCCGAAACGAATCCGAGATAATCGCAAAAGAAGCATTTTTTTTTCGAAATTTGTGATTTTTGTTTTTTTCCATCATGTGCAAGTTGAGATCTTGAAGAATGCAATCAGTATTTCAGATAATAGATTGTTTTGTTGGAAAAGCATACATTTTTTGTTGCAAATTGTCTCGTTTTTGTCAGGACTGTAGCCTGCTGGGGGGTGTGGGTAAATTACCATATGGGCCATTCACATGATGATTTAAGTCTTTTTGTTTTTTTTTCCGTGAATCAGCTGTATGATGCGGGCTGAGCGCATGGCTACTTAACCTGCATACAGGCGTGTGATTTCACTATGGAATGAGTTACTAAACAGAGCGCAGAGGAGCTGAAACACCGCGAAGCAAACAGACACACGGTATTTACATTGGAGATCACCATTTCTAGCAAAAAAAAAACCGCAACCTCGTTTTCCAGATTGAATGGAATACTTGAATGATCGGATGATACACGGACCGTTCTAGGATTACATTCCATCGGAGGCATTGGTGTGTGCAAGGCGCCGTTTCTCTTTCTGATGGGGTGAGTTTATTAATCTAAGGCTGTGTGGTTATTTTTGCATGTAACGGAGAGTGTTGTGGTTTGGTTAAGCCTAGGTCACAACCGGACGTACGATTTTTTGGCCGTGTGATTTTTGGCGTTTCCCAAATCGCTGCGTTTTTTTTTTTTTTTCACGGAGAAAGACGCGCGTTGGCCGTAAGTTTGTCTTGCAACCTGAAAAAAACGTAAGCGCCCGTAGAGTTTGTTTGACATGACAAAGAACCTCTGCGGCCGGTCTGCGGCTCGAAAATCAGCACATCACAAGCGCGCTCTCCGTGTGTTTCTTGCGGTTTTTGCGTGTAGACCGGCTGTAGGAGCGCGTACCGTACGGCCGGTTGTGACCGAGGCTTTACATGAAACTAGCATTGTGTTAGTTGTCATCATCGTGCTATCTTTCTTTCTTACGGTGTGAGTAATTTTTCAACCACAAAACGTTAAAGTATACTTTAGGACTTATTTTTGTACTTCATAATTGTGTTGGGCATACTTTGCATGGAAGGAAAATTGACGTGGTGATCTTTGTTTACATGAAAGTAGCATCGTGCTAGCTCGTAGGGGGTAGGGCTTTCCTTAATGTCATGCAGATGAGCAGCATTATGTGCCCGCCCTGCACCCAGAGTAGCTGAGATGGAAAACTTTGAGGGCGATTTTCTCCCTTTTCTGTTTTAAGAAGTATACACTTTCAAAAGGCCACACATTCTTCAAATATTGTCAGATCTCCACATGGAAGGCATCATTGGAAAGCTTAGAAACTGTACTTTCTGAATCTGTCAGTAACTCAAAATGCCCCCGGGCCGACGTGTCCCTGGATTCTGTAATCAGCCACATATATATCTCCCGTTTTATTCTATCCACATTCACTGGATATGAGCAATCGTGCGCTCTGATTGGCTCCTCTACTACGAGGATATCAGCTCATATACAGTGAGTAGAGAAAAACAAAATGGCGGCACGTGTTGCTGAACCAACCGAGGACGAAATAAAAACTCGACTTGAAAACACAACCACAAAAAAAAAGCAACAGAATATGGAATGAAAGTATTTCATGGTCAGAACGTATCTTTATTTTTCAATAATGTTTTATTATTATAGGATTTTGTATCAAGTTTTTATTGATCGAATTTGCAAAAAATGAAAATAAAAATGCTTGGTTTTTCAAAATCCAGTGAATGTGGATCGAATAAAACAGTTATTCTATTCAATCTCGTTGTACATGGCGTATAGTCAACGAAGCGCTATCAGCTCATGTACGACTCGATTTCGTGGAATAACGGTTAATTATCGCTCATCAAAAAATTCCCGTGCAGGCATTGGCCAAAGATGGCTTACGTGACATAAAATAGTTCCACCATTAATGAAGCAGTGTATCTCGTGATGTGTAAAAAAAAAAAAGTTTGTGTGTCAGTCATGGTATAGCCTGGATATTTATTTTATATTTGTATATGTAAATACTTAATTTATTTTAATTTATCTAGAAGTTTTTCTCTCTTTCTTTTCTCTGTTTATCTGTAATGATGCTGCTGGAATCTTAATTTCCCTGAAGGAACCCTCCCAAAAGGATCAATAAAGTTTTATCTAATCTAATCTAAATGGCGTCACGGTTTCAAGCTACACGGCCGACTCGAGTCACAGCTGTGGCGCCGCGGGCGTTTGTGTGTGTGTACACTACCGTTCAAAAGTTTGGGGTCACCCAGACAATTTTGTGTTTTCCATGAAAAGTCACACTTTTAGGGTGGCACGGTGGTGTAGTGGTTAGCGCTGTCGCCTCACAGCAAGAAGGTCCGGGTTTGAGCCCCAGGGCCGGCGAGGGCCTTTCTGTGTGGAGTTTGCATGTTCTCCCCGTGTCCGCGTGGGTTTCCTCCGGGTGCTCCGGTTTCCCCCACAGTCCAAAGACATGCAGGTTAGGTTAACTGGTGACTCTAAATTGAGCGTAGGTGTGAATGTGAGTGTGAATGGTTGTCTGTGTCAGCCCTGTGATGACCTGGCGACTTGTCCAGGGTGTACCCCGCCTTTCGCCCGTAGTCAGCTGGGATAGGCTCCAGCTTGCCTGCGACCCTGTAGAGCAGGATGAAGCGGCTACAGATAATGAGAGAGAGAATGAAGTCACACTTCTATTTCCCACCATAAGTTGTAAAAATGAATCGAAAATATAGTCGAGACATTTTTCTGGCCGTTTTGAGCATTTAATCGACCCCACAAATGTGATGCTCCAGAAACTCAATCTGCTCAAAGGAAGGTCAGTTTTATAGCTTCTCTAAAGAGCTCAACTGTTTTCAGCTGTGCTAACATGATTGTACAAGGGTTTTCTAATCATCCATTAGCCTTCTGAGGCAATGAGCAAACACATTGTACCATTAGAACACTGGAGTGAGAGTTGCTGGAAATGGGCCTCTATACACCTATGGAGATATTGCACCAAAACCAGACATTTGCAGCTAGAATAGTCATTTACCACATTAGCAATGTATAGAGTGGATTTCTGATTAGTTTAAAGTGATCTTCATTGAAAAGAACAGTGCTTTTCTTTCAGAAATAAGGACATTTCAAAGTGACCCCAAACTTTTGAACGGTAGTGTTGATCTACACATCATGATCACGCCTGGCGAGGCAGGCGATAGCATGGTACTGTGCACATGCGCAGGTCAAAAGTCACACCAATGTAAACAACAACCATGGCTGCCTCCAGCGAGTTGATACCGAGATTCAGTTTTAACGCTTTTAGTTTGGAATTTTTTGACGAGGAATATAAATCAAATATACCGTGCACTGAGAGGCTCCAGGAATGATAGATTCACCTCCGAGAATCCATCATTTCAACCAGATCCTCTTAGTGCATGGTATATTTGATTACTGTACCATCTGAGCGAACCTCACAGCCTTGTCTCTTCTTCTTATTTCCGTTTTCATTGGACACAATGAACCTAGACGCCAGCGTCTCTGATCGAGGCAGTAACGAAGGCCCTGCGAACCCTGCAGCAAGGGCGGGATCCTGATAACGTAGCACGTAAGTTTACGTAGAGAACGCATCACCTGAGCATGCACGCTGGATCGAATGCGTCCACTGAAACGTGTGTGTGTGTGTTGCTGTGTAGTGTTCACGTTCTGTCAGCAGGTATCGACCCGGCAGTTTGAGGAGCAGCGAGAGAAGAACACCTTCGAGAGCCTGAACCAGCTCATTGAGCATATTGCGCTTCGTCATGACCTGTCAGTCAAACAGAGGAGGCGGCTCATCAGGGAGTTTCAGAAGCACCACCCAGCAGTGTTTCTCCACCATTTCTCCTCCACCTTCTAGAACGTTCGACATAGTTTCTTCAACCAAGGCTCGTTCATCTATTCGCTGGAAAGCTAGCCAGAAGTTGTTTATGCTTGAAGCTGAAACAGATCGCTTTTCGTATGCAAGTGTGATTTAGTCGTAGAACACTGGTAAATTGGTGATTGTCGGGTTGTGATCTAATCATTTGTCATGCAGCTGCACTGCACACGTTCATTTCTGACACTAAGGCCCAATCCCAATTCTAATTTCTACCCCTCCCCCTTCCCCTCCCCTTGGCCCTTCCCCTTGAAACTGAGCTACAAGGGATAGGGCTTGAAATTCAACCCCTACGTATTGGGATAGCCCTTCAACGATCGCATACGTCATCGCGTACCTCCGTCAGCGTTTACGTTAGCAAAACGCGACCAAATGCGTCATTGGCTGCGACCAGCCGCTACAGTCAGAGGCAGAACCAGAAATCTCTGCTGGCAGGGTGTGATTTGTTAACTAACACCACTGAATGGGAGATCTTTGGCGCTTCGTGCACCACATCCGACAGAATGAGGTGTCAGAACACTCATGTAAACAATAAAAGCGAGAATAACAGAACAAAACGTACGCAGTCAAGCAACCGAAAACAATACTCACTCCCAAAGCTTTTTAGCAGCAGCTTGGATTTCAGAAATCGCTGCTCATTCTCAGCTCGAAAGCGAATCAAGCGGCGTGTTTCCTCTGGATAACAACTTAAAACACGTAAATAATGGAGAAAATACATTTATGACAATCTTTCGCCGCGGGAACCGCCATCTTTCTGAAATCCGCATGAAATCTCGCTGAAATCCGCATGGCATTGTGGGAAATCACTCAAACCCCTTCGTTCGGAGTCAGCTCCAGGAAAATCTCCGTTTGGAGGGGTACAGAAGCCCTACCCCTTCCCCTACCCCTCCGCGTTAACTGGGATTGGGATACCCCTACCCCTTCACGTGAACGCGCAAAATGGAGGGGAAGGGCCAAGGGGTTGGTCCAAGGGGTGAAATGGGATTCGGCCTAAATATTGCACACTTTTTTTTTTTTTTTTGATAAAATCATTGTTGAAACCCAGCCGTTTTTACAGATCTACTGTAGGTCGTCTGCCACACACACAGATAGCTATGGTGTTGTGGTTAAATGATTCATTTTTGACTCGATCTTCTATTATGATTGAAAAAACCTGGTCCTAAATGTTGACCGGTATCTTTAGATGCACTGTAGAATCAGAATTATTATAATTTCGATGTTTTCAGGAAGATTTAATCCGACAGTAATAGTAGTCGTAGTCGATCCACTGGACAGTAAGTGTAGAAATGCGATTTTATGCCGTAAAACTTGTGACCTTCCAGTTTCGGGGCAATTAGTGGTTTTCTAATTGATCATATAGAAAATGAAATGTACTACTTAATTTATTTTAACTGCTCATGACACTAATGTAGAAAAATGATTGTATTTTCTGTTTGAAAAGAAAGCAAGTTTTAATACTATATACTTTTTAAAGGTCCCATGGCATGGTGGTTTGTTGATGCTTTAAACGGGCTCGTGGAGGTTTCCGGATGTTAAATCCGCAGCCTTTCTCGAAATGAACCCTCGGCACGTAGATATAGCCTCCTGGGAGAAAGCCCCATTTCAGCGCTTTTCCCAGTGCGTCGTTTTGCTAATGAGAAGCAGGAGGCGGGGAAGGGTAGAGGGTGGGGGCGGGTCTTATCATTAATATTCATGACATGTAAACATGTTACCTCTGATTGGCTAACAGCACTGTGACACTACCTCCAGTGGGTCAGAACAAGCAGATGTGGGTGTCTTACTATGGCGAGAGAGAAGGAACAAACCGCGAAGGAAAAAATACCGCGCGCTGACGTCATTAAGGTACGACGCGAGGAAATAAAATAAATTCAACAAATGTTTGGGTTTTTACTGAACAAACAAACAAAATGAACGAGTGACTTAAAAAAAGAATGTGGGTGTCTTTGTAAAAACTGTTTTGATTGGCTGTTATAACAGAGCATGCTGCATGCTTTTTGGTTTTGTAGCGCAGAGTACCTGGCTAACTGCAGGAAGCGGTTAGCTGCACAGCTAATATAGCCATTGCAAGGCTAACGTGGCACCGATTTTAAAACGCGGCAAAACGACTTAACAGTTATACACTTACTTGTTCGCTGTTTGTGGCTGATGCGGCAGGGATGCTTGGTACGGACCCAGGCTTCAGTGACAGTTGATGTGCAAAACCTGCCCTGTACTGTCCCAAGTTGTGGAAACATTCATCAGGAAAATGCTTCCGACAAACATACACCGTCTTAGGTAGACTCGACAGCGTATTATTGGAGTAAATAAAATTAAGCCACTGCGTCTTCAGGGGCTCTCCCGTCGGCAGTAAAACAGACTCCTTTCTGTGTTGTCACATCCATGTACAGCGCAATTTCCATGTTTCGCTCGCTTAGGTGATGCCATGTTGTTGTGTCCTCTATGGTCTCCTCACTACAACTGGGCGGGTAATCCATACAGTGGGTGGGAATCCAGGGGGGGGGCGGGGCGTGGGGATCATCTCCCTTGCTGACGTAGTAAAGGGAAGAGTTTATCAACGCGCCGTTTAGATGCGCCATTCTCAAATGTTGGGCATAGTTTGGTTTACACATTATGAAATTTCTAGCCACTGGGGTGACTTAAGGAGGTCAGAGGAACTCATTTTAACGTTAAAAAACCTCAGAAAGTGAAAATTTCATGCCATGGGACCTTTAATACACTTTTTGATTCCAAGTGATCCTAGGTTTTGTGAATATTTAATGATTATACGGGGTGCAGGACACTGGAAGAAATGATGATGATCAGAGCCTTTATACTGTAGGTGGTACATTTTAATAATAAGGTTGTGTTCTTTTTAAAATTGCTTATAGACACTGTATGGCCAAAAGTTTTGGGACTGATCACCTGATCATCACACCCATATGGGTTTGTTGAACATAATCGCCTCCGTACTTCTGGGAAGGCTTTCTATTTGATTTTGGGGCATGGCTGTAGGGATTTGTGATCATTCAGCTACACGTGCATTAGTGAGATCAGGCACTGATGTTGTGTGAAGAGGTCTTTGGGCGTTCCAGTTCATCCCAAAGGTGTTCAGTGGGGTTGAGGTCAGGGCTCTGAGCAGGACACTCAAGTTCTACCACTACAAACTTGACAAACCATGTCTTTGTGCTCACTTTGTGGACAGGAGCATTGTCATGCTGGAACAGGGTTGAGCCTATTGGTTTCATCTATCTGTTATCTGTAGCCACTTTATCCTGTTCTACAGGGTCACAGGCAAGCTGGAGCCTATCCCAGCTGACTATGAGCGAGAGGCGGGGTACACCCTGGACAAGTCGCCAGGTCATTACAGGGCTGACAAACAACCATTCACATTCACACCTACAGTCAAGTTAGAGCCACCAGTTAACCTAACCTGCATGTCTTTGGACTGTGGGGGAAACCGGAGCACCCGGAGGAAACCCATGCAGACATGGGGAGAACATGCAAACTCCACGCAGAAAGAAAGAAAAAAGCAAAGAAAGCACAACTTTTATCACACACTTGTGAAATTTCCTCTCTGCATTTAACCCATCTGAAGCAGTGAACATACACATGAGCATGGAGCGCACACACATACCCAGAGCAGTGGGCAGCCATGCTAACAGCGCCTGGGGAGCAGTTGGGAGTTCGGTGCCTTGCTCAAGGGCACCTCAGCTCAAGGCTGTCCTATATTAACCTGACCGCACGTCTTTGAACTGCGGGGGAAACCAGAGTACCTGGAGAGAACCCGGGGGAAACCTAAGGTCCCCCGTTGGCCACTGCGCTCGAACCCAGGACCTCCTTGCTGTGAGGCAGCAGTGCTAACCACTACGCTGGCCCTGTTAGTTCCAGTGAAGGTTAATTGTAATGTTACAGTGTATAGACGTTATGTACAATTGTGTGCTTCAAACTTGGTGGCAACAGTTTTGATAAGAACCACATATGGATGTGATCATCAGGTGTCCATGTACTTTTGGCCATTTTGTGGAGAAGCACTTTAATGGTATGTATTTGGAATCTAGTCAGGGTTTAGTAGTTTTCCTATGTGATGATGATGATTATACATCCATCCATTGTCTGTAGCCGCTTTATCCTGTTCTACAGGGTAGCAGGCAAGCTGGAGCCTATCCCAGCTGACTATGGGCGAGAGGCGGGGTACACC
Organism: Neoarius graeffei; assembly: GCF_027579695.1. NCBI lineage: Eukaryota > Metazoa > Chordata > Actinopteri > Siluriformes > Ariidae > Neoarius > Neoarius graeffei. Next base: position 30,146,085 of record NC_083589.1, on the reverse strand, counting down.
CTGGACAAGTCGCCAGGTTATCGCAGGGCTGACAAACAACCATTCACACTCACATTCACACCTACGCTCAATTTAGAGTCACCAGTTAACCTAACCTGCATGTCTTTGGACTGTGGGGGAAACCGGAGCACCCGAAGGAAACCCACGCGGACACGGGGAGAACATGCAAACTCCACACAGAAAGGCCCTCGCCGGCCATGGGGCTCGAACCCGGGCCTTCTTGCTGTGAGGCGACAGCGCTAACCACTACACCATCGTGCTGCCATTATTATTATAAGTTGGAGATGCTGTAACAGTGTTGATACATGATTGTGAATAAATATTGCTGAAATAAAAATAATTTGGAGCAAATGTGGTGATAATTATTGACCTTGATTTTACTGAAAAGGATAACTATGAATTTGATAATTTATTTAAAACATTTTTTTAAATTCGAAATGTATTTTATTTTTCAAATGTGTTGGTTGCCAAAGTATGTAGTATTAATTAATTAATGAGTTACTGATATATTTTAATGTAAGACTTTTGTTTTTTCTCAATTCAAATGCGGAAGTAAAGCGTTTCCTGCTCATAAAGGACGAATCTCCAACAGCACCCTGTTTCATATCTAGTGCCCTATGTAGGGTGTAAAAGCCATTAGTTAATCCCCTACAGTAGTGCAGTGCGGTATGAAGCCGTTTGGGACGCAGTCAATGTTTCTCGCCTCACAGTGTAATGACTATTCACGGGTTGTTTTGGTGTAACTGAGCCGAGGCTCGTTTTCTCGGGCGCTGTTGATATTTCGGTTTTATTTTTTATCGAGAGCGGAAATCATTTCGCTGTCACCTGATAACGGATAAAGGGTAAGAATGAGTTCCTGGCTGAGCTGCAGAAAATAATTCACTTTATTAGTGGGTCTTCTTGTTTGACGAGCTAGTTGAGTTAGCTTAGCTTTTTCCGCATCGATACAGTGTCGGCTAAGCTAAGCTAACTGGCACAGGGTGATGAACCTGGGACACGTATAACACGGTGGTGGAGAAAAATAATAATAATAATAATAGTTTAAAAGGACTACTGTTGAGTCTTTAGTCTGTTGTTGTTTTTTAACTCCATGACACTGGTTTATCTCATTAGTTAACATTTTACAGCAGGTGGAAAATATCTTTAATTATTCTCACAGGTGTCTTTTTTTTTCTCTTCTCCTTCACCCAAGCAAACATACTAGCTATAGCTGTTTATTTATTTACAATGATTTATTTTCCAGTTTCAGATTGTATTATTTGTAAAATAGAGTAATTCAATAGTAGTCATCTGTTTCATACATTTATAATCAGATTTCTGGGTCTGAATCTGTGATTATGACGTGAGAGTTTCAGCAGTACAGGACTCTATTATTATTATTATTATATCTACACTTTAGTCTAGAATTTTTTTTTTAAAACAACTTTTATTTCAAACAGTCAATAAACATTGACAGACATGAAATTGCTTATGTTCAGAGGCAGGGGCTGAAAATCGTTAACAAGTGAGACACAAAAAACTGAATACAAAATCAAGTGAAGAAATGTCACTCCTAATGGATGAATCACCTGTGACGCAACCAAACCACGTGATTACACTTCACTCGTGTCAGTGCTGAGGGGCGTAGACCAATCAGATGGCTGGAAGGTCGAGGGGGCGGGGCTCCACTCCACTGTTCTGGCCCGAGTTTGCCAAAAGCATCACAGCACGAAGATCATCGTTAAATGGTCACGCGAGCAGCACAATGAACGCGCGCTCTCCGAGTTAAGATGCTCTTAAGCCAGTATCTCACTAGCTTGCGACACAACAATTGCGATAAAATGTGCGAATTCAGTTCTCGCACATCAGCCAGTATCTCGCTTCACGGAAACTGACTTGAGAAGGGTTCGTGACGGCTTTGCGGCACCATCGACGCGTTTGCGGCTGAAAATTTGGAGCGACGCTTTGCGAGGAAATTGAGAAGCCCCGCGAATGTTTCAAGACACTTTTGAAACTCTCTCGCTAATGGCGTTCGCAATTTGTCGCAGCCCAGCGAGATACTGGCTTAAAGTGCATATTCTGGACCAATTTCGTGTTTTTTTTTATATGAAAGTATGTCTCTTTACACACTCATCCAGAAGGGTAATTTTGCACAAGGCCATCTGTCTACAGCAGAAAAAAATAAAATAACAAAACACATCTGGAAAAATCCCAAGCGAGTCTGGAGCCGGATTTGTGACGTCACCTGCGGAAGCGCCAGCAGGCTGCGCGAGCTTTGCACGGTTTCAGTGCACAGCCTGTGTAGACCAAGCGCTCCCATTTCTCTCTCATTGTCCGGTCTTTTGGGAAACGATGAGTACTAATCCCATCAAGATTGGTGTTGCTACACCCTCCTACGATACATCTGTTAACCATTTTAATAATTACGTGATAACGTTGAAGAAATTTGCAGAAAACCACCAGGTCGTTTTCTCATAAACAAACCAGCGCTGGCGTAGGATTCAGAGCGAGGCGTCCCGCACGCGACGTCACGAAAATCAGTGTTTGCCGGGAAATCCAAATGCCAAGTTTTTTCAGAGGGGACCAATTCGGCTCAAATGGCTTGATTTCAACTGAATTTTTCTGGTATTGCGCAAGGGAAAAAAATTGCACAAAATGCGACAGATATTTGACCAAAGTTTAATATAAAATAGGAGAATTACACTGATCTCGCTCCTGAATTTACCCGTGATATGCACTTTAAGCCAGTATCTCACTGGGCTGCGACTAGTT